>NC_040099.1:3935798-3990798 GCF_003369695.1 Bos indicus x Bos taurus
AATAATGAGTTTCATCATAAAATGGAATATCATGATGAAGTTAAAATGAATCAATGAGTTACATTTATCAGCATGGTTTAAACAATCTCAAAAATGTAACTGCATTGAAACAAAACAAGTATAGAAATATTAAATATTAGCATATGAGATCCACATGCAAAAACATGCATGACATCATAATTTGTCAATACTGCTTGTTTATGAGAAGAAGGGCAAAGGCGTCATCTGGGGCTAGAGAGCTAACTACAGTTGTACAATTTTGTTGTTTTTAAAAGGAAGACAAAGTAAACACGGCCATATGTTAACATCTTCCAAAGTGCTTTCACTGTTTGTGAAAATTTACACAATTCAAAGTGGATAATTAAATTAAGCAATCCAGTATTTCTTATGTTTTCTACATGACAGATAGAGTTAATAAGTCATACTGATTCAGCTCTATAAAAAAAACACAGACATGAGCAAGATCTGCTACAAATGAAACTTTAGTCAAACAATTAACTAAGTTTTATTAAAATATTAAATAAGTATTCAGTTATGATCTTTCAAAACTCTGGAACAAAGGTGTTGACTGATTCAAAATGATGACTGTAATGGAAGACTGACATCGCAAAACCTTAACTGACAGGTACTGCTGGTCTTCATGAATAAACACTAAACACAGAACATACAAAACCAGGTAAGGTCTGTATGATTCCTAGAAAAACAGTCCAATATACAAATGAATCTGTTTCAAAAATTTCTAAGTTACTCAAATACTACCAATATGCAGGTGGCTTTTTTGGGACAATGGCCACCATTTAGAATGATTATAATTTAATGATTATGTAATAAATATACAAAGAGATTAAATGAAAATAGAATATGATGGGTTTTTGCCCAGTAGTTACCATACAGATTTCTGCTAAGCTGCAAATAAAACTGAAAAACACTTACTTTCTTGAACAAAGAAGCACATAAAAAGACATAGAAAAACAATCACTAAAGAACAACTTCAATGCTCAATTAATTCCCATGAGTGTGTTACGTTGGAAAGGTAGCCAAAAGGCAACAAAGCAGAATGAAGCAGCTCAAAAACTCTGCCACAGTAACAAATGCAGTAACACCTGTACACCCAGGAATGGTGAGGTGCCTATATTGTTTTTTGCCTAGAAAACATTTGATTTAAACTATTTATTCATGCAAAACAGGTACTAAATCAACATGAATTACCCCCAAATTACTCCAATGTAATCCTGTTTATCTTATTTCTATGAAGTTTCAAAGTACTATATAATATATACACATAATATACATATGTTTAAATAAAATATGTAACTTTAAACTACATGGAAAGTAAGAATGTTTGTTTTCTCTAAGTTGAAAATTAAAAAGTACACTGACAGCTCAGTTGTAACTAGGAAGACACTCAGCATTCCTCTGCCCTTTCCTTCCAAATATTTGTGTGTGTGTGTGTGTGTGTGTGTGTGTGTGTGTGTCTGTGTGTGTGTGTGTATGTGTCTGTGTGACTGTGTGTGCGTCCTAGGACCAAAAAAACAACTTAGACTCAATGAACGAAGTTGTATCCTGAAATAAAAACTATACAATGCAACTACCCAGATCATTTAAATTAGGCTAGACTCTCTAGAGTGATCTGTTTCTGATTATATATAAAATATGAACATGATTTAGATCAAGAAGCCACAAAGACCTAAGATTAGAAAGGTTCCATTGACTAAATTCAACTCTTCAGGCTCAAGTGTGCCTTACAGAGAAAAGCTGGAGACTTGCTGTGAGGGCTTTTATAGGGCACATGCGGGAGCCTGCCACTTAAGCCAGGAGTCCTGAGTGCATTTTTGCCCTGAACAGGTGATAATTAGCCTAATTAACAGGCAAGATCGTTGTTAACTAGTTGGAAAAGAAATTTAACCTTGTTCTTGCCGAGGTCTGTCATTTTAAAATATTTTAAGATATCATTCAGATTCTAAAAGCTGTGAAACATGTTTTTCTGGCCCTTTTGGTTCTTTCCAAAGGTTGAAAAGCTTTGAAAAGACCTGAAAAGGGCCAGAAAACATATTACTGTAAGTCAAAATTACTTCTGGGAGGAGCCTTTGGTAGAATATTAATCCCAGGTTGCCTTTGTCTACTATGAACCCAGAGAATGACTCATTCCAGGGAAAAACATTCAAGGATTACAAAGGCCATGCCCTTGAGACTGAACGCATCCTTCAAAATCTCATTCCCATGAAATTTTTCTTTGTCAGAGAGACCATCAACCCTGGCTTACCCCAAATCATCCTATTAAATTTGGCTGGAACTGTCCCCATTTCACTGCCTGTGTCCAACCCTCCCCAGCACAACAGGGGTCAGGAAAGGCTCCTTATTAAAGACAGTCAATATTTTCTACTTGGGGCTTCCCAGGCACTGTGGTGGTAAAGAATCCACCTGTCAATGCAGGAGATGTGGCTTCCATCCCAGGGTCGGGAAGGTCCCCTGTAACGGCAACCCAATCCAGGATTCTTGCCTGCGAAATCCCATGGACAGAGGAGCCTGGTGGGCTACAGTCCATAGGGTCGCAAAGAGTCAGAATGACTGAGCAACTAAACAACATTTTCTACTTGGTGGGCCATCAGGTCTTTGATGCAACTTCTCAACTCAGCCTTTGCGGCCCAGGAGTAGCCATGGACGGTATATAAACAAAGGAGTGTGGCTGTGTTCCAATAAAACTTTATTTACGAAAACAGGCGGGGGGCCTGATCTGGCCTGCAGATGGTCAGCAGCCAGTCCCTGGCTGAGATGAGGGTAGCATCCTCCCGCTCATTCCCCGCTGCCAGCCCCCCGCAAAGCACCCTGATCTGTCCCGGGTAGAAGGATCTGAATCAAGCACTGCTGGCAAACAAAGGTCCACTAAGCCCCCTTCTCAGGCTTTAAGAAGTGGTTTAGTCCTAAAATAGTCTGTGTTTCCTGCAGGGCTTTCAAAAGCCAACATGAGGAGCACAGGTGGAAGGAATTACGCTGCATGTTAGACCCATTCAGGGCAGGCCGCCCCGTCCTCTTCAAACTACCCCTTTCAAGTGTGTCGCAGAGCTGGAGGGCCTGCAAAGTTGAAACAATTTTAACTAACCATAGAAGTCAAGTCCTAGAGAACAAAACATATATTAAATTGCCACAATCCTCCAGTCTGGACTAAATGAAATTTTATCGCTTCAGGTTAAGTGAGAAAACACTGGATTTATCCAAGGAAGGTTACAATAGCAGTTATAAATAAAGGACGAATACTACTGTTTAAAGACCAAATAAAAAGAATTTCTTTTAAATTAGTGCTCTTGCTGATATAAATAATTTGAGCTAAAATGACAAAATGCATTTCATTCTCTATTTATACCTTCATCCCAAACATCTTGACTAATGTTTCGGTCTTTACACATTTATAACACAAGCCCAACAATCTGCAAATTGTAATAGTTCAGCTACTTCTGCTTCAACTGATCAATAAAAATGAAGTATGTGTTGGAACCTACTGTGTGTCCAGCAGTGATTTATGCTATATGCAGACCTTTAAACGAATGAAAGATACATACACCTCCCCAAAGGGAGCCTACGACTCAATGGTCAATGCTCCTGTCACTGAAACATAAGTGCACCCCCGTGTGTGGGACTTTGGAAAAAGCTTAAGATGTTTAGAAAAGCATGGGTGAGTACAGATTGAAACAGATGGAAAGGCTTCATGGTTGACGCAGGGCTTCAGATGAACGTGAAAGAGCGAATGGACTTCAGTAAGAGAGGTGGCCAGCAGTGAGAAGCCTGGAGGAGGCGCAGGCCGAGGTGGGCGAGGTGATGTGTGCGAACCCTGAGTTACTCTGTTACTGGGAGGGGTGGGGAGCAGGCTGAGCAGAAGGGAGAAATAAAGTTCATCCTTTGAGCTGAGTCAGATTTAAATGGCCCTGATAACAAGATGGAGACATTTGACTTTGAGATGACAAAAGGAAATGCCGGTCTATTCTTTATTTTTCTCTGCTCTGCACCCCCCCATCCTCTATCTTCCATTACTTGTTTTTCAAGATTATTCGATTATATTAAATATTTCTAAGGAGCTAAATGTGGCTTTATCCTCCACGAGCACTCATGATCAAAAAGATACAGTACACTTGTATACAAGCCACAAATATGTACGTGTCTGGGGGAAAACCTACCATAACAATGTGCACATCTGAGATTGATGATAAACCCATTTGCACACAGTCATACAAACAGCACAGCAGCGCTAACAGCAACAGCTATGTTTCAGGTTGTATACCTATGGATGCTATAAAAATGTTATTTCAGAGCTAAGAACCTCAGACGGTACCAGTTGCATGTCAATGGGAAAGGTTTTACTAAGTTTTCTGATGCCACTGTTGCCAGTTACAGTGCTAAATACTTTAGAATGAACTGGTTGGTAAATATAAATAAGATAGAATTTTATTTTACTAATAAGAACAAACAGGTTTATAGAAAGGAGGAAAGCACAGATTTTAAAAATCAACTACAAAATCCACTAAAGCTATTTTCTTTTAATTTTTAATACATTAATATTAAATGTAACTGATATATTAGTGGAAGCTGAATATGAATAAAAACTTCTGTCCTAATTCACCAAGAAACAATGATTTGTAAGGAATTTATAAAAGTCATAATACAGTCTTTATATTGTGGTATTGGGGCTTCCAAGGTGGCATTAGGGGTAACGAACCTGCCTGCCGATGCAAGAGACACAAAGAACGTAGGTTCAGTCCCTGAGTGGGGAGGATGCCCTGGAGGAAGGCATGGCAACCCACTCCATCCTGGCAGACTACAGTCCACAGGGTCTCACAGAGTAGGACACAACTGAAGTGACTTAGCATATATGCACAGTGGTGCTATTATGCAAAAAAAAAATGTTTAATTAACAATATAATATGAAATTTTCTTAGGACAAATATACATTGCAGAAAAACATCAGACATCTGATGAACCATCAGATGGTTCCAATCCCCTCTTACCAATAAAGCTGACACTCTCACATGAAGAGAGCTGCTCAGTTCCTGCCATGCCATGGACTCAGAAATAATATTTGGGGTCAGATATTCATGCTGCTGGGGAAGGAGAAGTTAATAAGTGTCTGGCCTTGGGCAGGCTCTCGGAGCCTCAGGAGGACCATGTAATTTTTATTCCTGGTGTGTATTCACATCAATATTTCTAAAAATACTGAGCATGAGACATCTCTTCATTTCATATTACAGTGTAGATCACTGGTGTTCTATAAATAGTGAATCATGAGAATTACCTATTATTTCCCAACTGTTTAAGACAGCGATAATAAGAAAGCCATGCTTTCCTGCTTGGATTCCTTACGGCAATCCCTGCCAGCTCTATCAGGCTAGTAGTTTTCTTAACAAAATTAAAAAGCCAAAGACAACAAGGCTGATCAGAAGCAGTGCTTGGGTAATACCCCTAACGGAGGAGATTTCAGTCTGTTAATGTGACAGCCCTGTTAGAACCAGCAACTGACACCAGCATATACAGTTCTCGGCATATTAACATGGGACAGTGGACCACGATTATTTATTCAGAATGTGACTTCATACAGGACTCAAGTACACAGTAGATTGAGTGGAAGTGAGCAAAACAATATTTCTTTCTGCCAAACAAGTTTAAATTCACCTTTGATATATGTATAAAAAAACTGTGTGTTTTTTCTGAAAAACATACACTGGACCATGTTCCATAGAGCCGTGCACCTTACGCACAAGCAAATATGGTATGTCTGCACTCTACCCTGTAGGTCCTCATGTGTCTACTTTGGAAACAGAATTTCTAGACATTTGAATATACTCGCCAGATTTAGAAAGGGCTGTCCACCCTGACGGTGACCGTGTGATTTGTTGAAGCAGGAAAGGCAGCCTCTCCAAACTTAGGTATTTCATTGTCCTGGCCTTTGTCATCATCTCGGCCTTCCAGCGTGTCAGCATGATCTAGGGAACCATTTGAGCTCAAGGTAAGATTAGCTGGAAGGGCTGAGATGTATGGCCCAGTAATCTCAGAGTTCAGTAGGAAATTGACCCTTTCGGAGACCTTAGTCCGAAGAACAGCAGTTACAGTACACTTCTAGAGTAACTATCTGGGAGCCTTTGTGCGCTGGAGCATCACCAGGACACGATGCACGTTCAGAAGATGAATTCAACGTGGGTACCATAGAGTCTGACGTGGATCACAGCTGGCTTTAAATCACAACATTCTGACATTCAGATACATAGAAATACGTATTGCAAGGAATTTTCCCTGCTCCTTTCTAAATCATAAGTTCAAGGGAAAGTGCCAAAATTGGATTAACATAAAAAAAAATTCTTAAAGAGTCTTAAAGTGACTATGATTCAACTAAGAGTAAGTAAATACTAGCAATCTCTCTGCCGTTTCTCACACATGTCCACCACGCAATGGGCATGATGTAGCCTGCAATGAAACAGTAAAACTACAGAAAACATACATATTTGAGGTGAATCTGGGTGGGAACAACCTCCTAAATGTAGGACAAAGCAATGAATTTAGCTTCCTTTCAGTAGTAATGAGTACTATTTACTTAAAAAGTTGCATGTGTACAGCTACAGAATTCTTTTTACAAAATAGATTTGTGGACTTCAGCTCCTTCTCATATGTTCTAAATTATTTTGAAAAGATAAACTCAGATAGGCATCTATAAACACTGCATATAGATCATTTATACTAATTTTTCAAATCTTCAACATCTCAAACAAAAGACTATACGGAATAGCATTATCATTTATTATGTACCTTCCAGCATTCAAAATATTAAGCTAAATTTCTTTCTAATATAATTAAGTGCATAAGCAAAAACAACTGGAAGGATGTAGGTGATAAAATATATTTATACTTGGCATAACTATAGTGTTAGGGCAGCTAAAATACAGAATTAACTGGAGCTATCAAAATGAGGTTAACAGCAAAAAAGACTTCAATTACGGGCTGGGAAGGAATAAAAATGAAAGTCAAAGAGGTTGCTAGCTTAGACTTTATGATATAAAGAAAACAAAACTGCTCAACTCTTTATATGGCTCTACTCTCTTTTTATTAAAGATTTTTTCAGACTGAAATACATGAACATGAATTAAAGTCCAAGAGACTACTTCATGTAAGGCGTTAACAAGCAGACTTTTGCCCAAGTGGAGGCACCCATGAAGGCACCCTGAGGGTCAGACCTCACTACGTGTCCAGAAGTGCCAGCTGCCCCAGCAGAGTCTCAGGGATGCAGCACATGGGCACAGGCACCCAGAGAGCATGCCCAGCAGGCGGGGACTGCAGGTGCCCTGTTCTGTAACTTAGCCACGTCTTGCCCAGCCTGGCACACTGGCGTCTTCAATACAAGTCAGACTGCAGCCCAAGAGCGAGACCTGACCTGCCCATGGCAGCATGAAGCACACCCGTGCTGACAGCCACGCCCCTTGACCTGAGAACGTAAACTTCAGCAGTCACCTCAGCGGGTTCCCCCTTGCCTCCCGAAGCCTGGTGACCCACCCCACACCTTTGGTGGTCTGTACTCTGAGGACATCCATTTATATCTGCAGTCTGGTTGGGACTCCATTGCCCACTCAACAGTTCCCCCTGGGTGGCTAACAGGCTTCTCAAATGTAACGCATCTATACCTGATTCCCAGTCTCCCCTGATGGACCTGCTCTGACAGTGGTTTTGCCCATTAACCACATCATTAAAGTTAATGATGTGACCTCACTCTTCCCACTGTTCAGGCCAAAACCATGGCATGATCCATGACTCTTTATCTCATCCAGTCCACCTGCATGGGCTGCACTTCTCAGATTGATTCAGAGTCCGGACACTTCCATCTGCCTGCTGTGGCCACTGGGGTCCAACCCGCCACCCTCCCGTGTCCAACAGAGCCCGGCCTCTGCCACCACCCCCCGTCCTCCATGCAGGCTGTTCTCTGCACACCACACGGCAGACAGTGGCTCCGCTAAAGCCTGAATCAGACCACGCCAGGCCTCTGTTAAATACCCTCCAATCTCTCGCAGAAGGAAAAAACCCAAGTCCTCGCAGGGTCCTCCAGAGCCTGGTGTGGCCTGAGCTGCCATCACCTCTTCCCCACTCCAAGCCACCCCGAGCGCCCACCAGCACAGGGGCCTCTTGGCATCTCTTGGCAATGCCCCCACAATCCTCTTCAGGATATTTGAGGATTTTGCCTCTGCTCAAAAGACTCATGGGACTGGGCCCCTCTGCTCAGTCAGGCCTAGATCACCCTTTCACTTTCTCTCTGAGGCTCCCCGTCATCTCCTATAGAAAACCAGCCCCCTTCCCAGCTTCCCGGGTGGTGTAAAGAACACTCCTGCCAAATCAGGAGACTTAAGAGATGCAGGTTCCATCCCTGGGTCAAGAAGATCCCCTGGAGGAGGGCATGACAACCCACTCTAGCATTCTTATCTAGAGAACCCCATGAACAAGGAGCCTGGAGGGCTACAGTCCATGGGGTCGAAAAGAGTCAGACAGGACTGAGAGAGTAACACTTTTCACACTTTTTAGGGCCCAATGCAGGGCTTACCACAGAGTAGTTACCTAGTGGATAAGTGCTCAAATAATAAATTAATTAAGTATTGTAAAAGAACAAAATTTATCAAACTTTATTTTAATATGCAACGCATCAAAAAATACACACACACACACATACACACACACACATACATACATGTACGAACAAACAGAAACCGTAGGGACAGAGTCACTGTGAATAGCAGTAATCCTGGGTGGGAAGTGGGACTTGGCTGAGGGAGCCCAGAGGAAGAGGAAAAGCATCAATCAGGGAAACGGGAACTTCTACTCAGCACCTTACAGACTCCTGTACTGCAAATATCTACCAACACACATTCCATTGTAAAAATATATATGGATAAGCAAACACAATTTTAGGAGAATAATTGAATACAAGGAGGTTAGCTAAAAGAGATTTTTAAGTTAAACTTAAAAGAATCACTGATTTTATCCACCACTGACTTTTCTATGCCATACTTACATACAGTGTTAAACAGCTGAAAAAATCAGAGTGCTGCAGAGAGAAACAGGTGAAATATTTACTGAGGCAGTATAAAATCAGATCTCTAAAGAGAAAGACATTTTTTCCCTCAATTTTTGTAATCAAAAACCTCACTATATTTATATTCAGATAGGTCAGACACCAGTGCTAATTGATTTTATAAGCCTATACTATGAATGCCATAGAGCTGACAGCTAATCATAGATACTCTTCACTGCAATTAAAGAATCTTCTGTTTGTCACAAGTGACCACATAATCACAGTTTTGGAAGAGATGGTTCTAGGTATTCAATAATGAAGATATTATCACATTTTTGTGACTGTCAAGCCAATTTTCACTAAAGACCCATGCTAATGTTTTGATTTACTTCTCTGTTACACAAGAGCCCTGATCCTGTTGTGGCTTATTTGCCACTCAAAAGTTGACTCTCTACCACCTCACCCATATGGACTTTTGAATTGCTTACCACTTCCATTTATCTACATTCCCTAAAACACCAAACGATTCAGGGACATTAGATTTTCAGCTTCTTGATCTCTTTCACAGTGATAAGGGCAGGAAATGGTGTATTAAGAAACATTTATAAAATCTAATAATCTTATAGAACTAAATTTTACTGAAGGCTCAAAATATGGCAAGAAGTATTCTGATAAATGACATTCCCAATGACATGTTTAAAACTGCAAACAAAGCTGCCTGCAGGAAACCATGCCACCATGGTGAAACCAACAGCCACACTGACATCGACGTGGCTGAGACGCCAGTGCCTTGGCTGTTCTCTAAGCCTGAATCTCTATACATGTCAGGTGCAGTGGAGTTCAAGGAAAATACTGCCAGTGTATGTCCCAACAATAAAACCCTGTAATTCTAATTTCAACCAAATTTCCACTGAGTGAGGTCCTAAGGATGTGTTCCCAAAGTCATGAAGTGGTGCTACCAAAGGCCGTCCTCTCCAGGTTCGGAAAAAGGTTGTGAGGCTGAGAGTCAGTGGCATGTATCTAGCTGGGATCAACCAGCCATCACAGTTGATTCTCTGTCCTGAAAGGCCCTGCACCGGCACCAGGACAGCAGAGCGTCTACCTGGGGGCGCCCAAGTTGCCTCTGCTACACACAGCCGTACACCCCAACTGCTGCTCACTTCCCGGGGGGGAGTTGCTGCTCGCTTCCCAGGGGGGAGTTCAGAAGTGCGTCCTATGAAGGTTCTGACCACAAGACTAGGGTCCAGGACTGAGGTGTCCTCTTTGTTTAAAGCAACCAAGACTGTCCCAATCATTTACAATTAGAAGAGAAACCATTTATTTGCTAAAATCAAACTAAGATTTGAATGACTATTTGAAGAGGCTGAATAATCTCACAGAAATTTTAAAGAAAATTCCTAGTTTCATTGCTTAGCCAAAGAGTGAATATCAAGGAAAATGCTACTCACATTTAACACTTGCTACAATCTAGACATCATGGGAAGGTGCACTATTTTCCCTGAACAAATATATGAAAACACTGAATTCAGTTCTAACTCTCTGAGTGTCAACTCATAAATTCAGATTTTTTGAAGTTACTCTGTAGTTTTATTTATTTATTTATACAAAACTGATTTATTTATGGCAGAAACCAACACAATATTGTTGGTTTAATTAAAAATGAATTTAAAATGAATTAAATTAAAATTAAAAATGAATTTTAAAAAAAGAAAAAAAAATTCAGATTTAAAAAGTTCCATTTTTCCTCAAGAATAGGATCTAGTTTACAGATTCTTAAATACTGACATTTATAAAGTCATTACTATTCACACTCAGGAAATAAAATAATAAAAAGGTGTTGTTAAAATGAAAAGCTAAAGGGTGCTGAATATACCACATACCAAAGTCAATGAAATAAATATATATATATATATATAGTAAGTAAAGCAAAGGCATCTTAACAAACCAGATTCCCTGTGGACACAGCTATTCAATAGTTATTGATACGGTCGGCTGCTTATTCCTAGAAACTATAATTAGACATGATGCTTGCTGTCCACTTCCTCAAGATGTAAAATAACCACGCTAAATAAAGTTATTCCTGTCCAGAACACGTTGCCTATTCTTTTAGCTGAAAGCAAACCTCTAGTAAATTCCTATTTATCTTCTTGCCAATCAAGGAATGAATGACTGACACTAACGCACCCTTATCTGGGACTTATGTCTGCAGCACATTCTGCTAAGTGATGTCATTGCTCGAGCAGACGAAAATAAGCAGATTATTACAGTGACTAGGAGCAAACTAAACATTTGGGGTTTTGCATGGACAGATTTACACACTGTCTGTCAGATAAAGCACAGTTTGCCTGCTGCTTACACAACAAGCATGTGCCTGACAGCTCCCTCCCAGGGTTAGTATCTGATTACATAAATAGGCCTTCCCCACCATTCCTGAAGACTGACAGTCTGTCTTAGTTTAAAGAGCAATTTCGGACTATCAGCTTTTCTGTCTTGCACGTGAGGCCGATGAACATCAGAGCACTTCCTGGAGGTCCAATCAGGTTTTCTCACCACCTGCTTCCGGGTCATATAAAATGTGGTGGATGCAACAGAGAGGGAAAAGACAATTTGAAAACTTTTGGCCAACCCAATACTTTTGATGACTGCTTCTGAGGCATGTATTGAAGGGTGAATCATGTCAACACACTTATGTGTGTGTGGGGGTCCACAGTATTACCTTTGAAATAATTCAGAAGCATATCATGACTTCTTTAGAGCTAATGGCTTTATTTATAAAGTTAAATATGAGGCATGATCACACAAAAATGTTACCCATTTTTATTTTTACACTTGTCATATTTTTTTAATGAATTTTTGAAAATCATTCCAGCAAGGTATTGAAACACCAAAGACTTCTCAGAATGGCCATATGAGCACTGAGCTCAATGAAATGTTTAAAAAGTAACTGACAACTAGTTAACACCTTTCCTATCCCCATCACAATACTCAAAAGAAGACTTATCAATCAACACTCTAGTGACTGTTGATGAGTGAAAATATGGCTTAAAACTTACTTTGACAGCAACAAAAATGGTAGTCAAAAATATTTATGAGCAGACGGTGTCTGTATAGATGCTATGAGGTTCTGTACTTTGTTCTGCTAAGCAACACTATTAATACTGCAGCAGCAGCAGCAAGAAAAAACAGCAGCGGTGTCACTGAGGTCCTACAGCCCACCAGAAGCTCACTTACAAACTGCCCTGAGTTAAACACTGATTATTAATCATTACAGATTTCTTCAAAATATAAAGCTATGAGTTTTCCATTCAAAAGTGGGCTGGCTGATCAAGGTGGATGAATTTCTTCTCAATAATGAAAAAATGAGGCAGTACTCATTTGAAAGGCGGTACTGAGTATCTTAATTTTATTGTCAAGAAACCAGGTGTTTCTTAATTTTCTCCCTTGGTCTCACACTATATGGGAGCTGTTACAAGGATAAAAATTCAGTTATTAATGTCTCCACTGTTACATGTCTCTTGAACGTCCGCTATGGGCCAGATCCCATCCTGTGCTCTGGAAACACAGAGATAAAAGGACCCAGGCCTCCATCCTCAAGGTACGTACAATCTGATAAGGAAGAGAGACAAGCAAACACAAATTATATTTCAAGGTAGCAATTTATCTTTTTACAGATAAATGTATTTTTTAGATTCAAATGGCCATCTTTTTCAATATTAAACATCTCTCATTTTCAGGACGATTATCTGTGAAACCTATCCTATACTTTTCTAGTGAAAAGAGGTACTTCCTCCTTAATCTTTGTGGTTTGTTTTGTTTGCCTCCTAAAAAAAAACCATCTCAAGCCACATTAATTATTTCATGAAGCATGGGCCTGAATAATACACACATAAAAAAAGCCTACCTAAAACTACAAAAATGTGTACTCTTTCCTTCCAGAATGGTTCCACATGAGCTTTTTACACTCTTACACATTAAATACCGACATTTAGCTTAAAACATCTTATTGCCTAATACTAAGTGTATTTTGTCTTTTTCATCTGTTTCTTGACACCAACACTAATGAACTGTCACAGAAATAGTTTTGGGAATCACAAAGGGTGAGGTTCCTTACAACGGTAAATAATCACAAGTCATAAACACAATATTGTCTCTAGTAATTTCAGCCATAACTTTCAAACATTCATACCCAGACAAACCAGATGAAATATGTCGCTGCGGGTCAGTTCTGATGGATCCCTCAGAAATATCAACATTATTGCTTTTATTTTATTATGTACCACACTTCATAACTGTACACTGCAGAGTACAATAAAAACTCCGCTACACAGCGTGAGTACTTATTAAGCAGGTCAAAAGTTACTGTAACAAATACCTTGTTCAACTCGGGGTCCATTAATAACATATCTCGTTGCTGCTCAGATGAGGAATTTTTTTTTTTTTAAAGATGAAAAAAGGGGGCAACAAAGAAGAAACATATAACAGTTTGAATCTCTTATGTATGCGATTTTCCTTTATATGTACATAGTTATCTACTGGATTTTTCACTGCAATCATATGCCCAACAACTCTGAAATAACTAATTTAAAATTGGGATGAAAAAAGAAAAATGAAAGGTGATTAAAGAAGGATAAAAAGAACCAGCACAATGCTATTTGTAAGAGTGCAGAGCAGCTGGTTGTGACCGTCCCCACACAGACCTGAAGGTAAGAAACAGCATACACTAATAATGCCAGTCTCTCAAAGGCTGTATCGATTTAAGTGAAACACACATACAGAGGGACTGCCAAGTTCGAACTACACTGCAAAATCAACCAAGAGCCACTTTTCCTAGGTAGGTGGTATGGCCACCTTTGCTACACAAGGCAATGTTTCTACAAATAAAATTAGCTAAATTTGAAGCTCACCACTGTAATAACAAAAATGGGAAACTATAAATGAGAGGAGATTAAAAAGGAAAAAAAAAAGCAAAGCAAAAGATATTGAAGGTATCATGGGACATTTACATTGTGAGTAAGCAATGGAAAACATTTACGGACAAGTGGGTGATACAAAGTGGATGGTTTTCATCACTTCTGGAATGAAGGACAGGAAGAAGACAAGCATAGAGGGATGCGGAGAGAAAGGGAGGGAAAAGCCAGCAGCCCACAAGCACCACGCGTCCGAGGACACTGACGGCTGGAGAGCAGAGGCCATGCGATGGACCAGCCACCAACGTGAAATACTAGTAAACATAATCAATCAGCAAAAGCACATACACAGTGCACTCAAGAACTCAGCAGTTCATTAATTTTCACCAAACAAAAGCCACTGTATCAATTCTTAATTTTCATATAATTCCAAAACGTGACATTGACTGCAAAGCAAATTTACAGCCTTACAAGTACGTGAGAATGTCACGTGTAGTCTATTTTCTTTTTAACTAATGACTGACAATCTTTGATTTTTCTCTAGAATTTGTTATTAATTTCTTATCACAGGAATCAAGATAATTAAAAGGAAACTCACCCAGTGAGCACTGATTTACTTAGGTAAATAAGAAAGTTAAATATCTACAAAACACTTGTAAGTGTTACTGAGGAATATGAAATAAGCCTTAAGAACTACTAAATATAGTCCGGAAGTGTGATTATTCCCTAAAAATTAGCAGAAGGAAACAACTTATTCATAAATCACATTAATCAGTGGTGTTTCAGCCATCTGAAACGTGTCGAATATTCGCATCTGATGTGCCTGTGAACAGTCATTGCTCCTGGTGTACAAGAAATGCCGTAATTGGTTTAAATCGGCCTGGCCCATCTGTCTTTAATACTCTTATTACAAGGCAGTAAGCAGAGAACTATTAGAGCTGCAGTATAAGCTGTAAGATCTTTACTCGTTCTTAAATCATTTAAAAATAATGAGAGCTTTAGCCTTTATCTAATTAACGAGTGCCTTCTTTGAATTAGAAAAACTGTATCATTTAGCCCACGGTTGTTTAGTAAATTGGCTTGGTGGCATGCAAGCTAATGCAGGGGAGCAGTTCCAGCGTCTTGTCCCTGGCCTCTTATTACTTGAATTATAATTCAATGATCACCTTAGATCATGGGCTATTCATAAATCAGAAGGCTGACATCAGATGAAAAATTGTATTAATATATGAAACTTATTATATAGTACAAACTGCTCTCTTGATAAATTACATTGTTCAAACTTGACAATGATTGCATTTAAAACATTATTCCTGTTTGCTGTTTTACAGACTGAAACCTCTTCATGAAAAATTTACAATGCTCCTCTGTGTTTTGGAGTCAGAGGGCAATAGGAGCACATGGCAGACAGAAACCATACTTTAGATGTGCTGGCAGCTGCAGAGGACAGAAAGCACTTCTAAGGGAGGAGGAGCCCCTCCGCTGCATTTCCTGCACCTCCATCTCCGACTTTATGAAGATACTAATTGCCCTCACCAGCAGAAGCACAGTAAATAATAAAATTTTAATTTCAGCTTACTGGATTGCTTTCTTCTCCTATATAGGTGTTTCAACGAAATTTATAGTCATAAATGTTTCACAGAAATTTATAGCATGAGAGGAAAAAATAAAGGGGCAAACCCATGAAGTTTAATTTGAATTGAGGCCGGGCTCCTTAGATGATGCGTTATGACAAATGCTTTTCGCCAAGGCTGACTGGGTAACTCAAGCTGTAGTTCCATATTATTTACATTAATTACATGAAGGCGGCTTTGTTAATGGTACATTCTGGTATGGGTCGCAGCATGATATGCTAATGATCTAAGAAAAATCTGCATCTCCAATATTTATGATAATTTGTAATAGGAAATAGGGTTGCTTTTATTTCTTTCTCCTCACTGGAATAAAAAAAGTCAGCACAAAACAATTTTATTCGGAGAAGAAAGGGAAAAGTTCTAATCGCCAAGACATTTAAGTGTTATAAACAAAAGGAAAGACTCTTATTGTTAGGGGTGTTGTCACAGCCTGTGACAGAGTGATAATACGGCAGTTCAGGGTGAGATGTGTATCAGCTGAACTGGATGGGAGAAAGCAGAAATGCAAAGCCTAACTTCCATCCCCAAATCGCCTCCTGCTCTTGGGTGCTCCCACCTCCCAGCTCGCAGCCACCCTCAACAGAAAGAAGAGAAGCTTCAAATAAACACCGCTAACTTACACTAGGTTACATTTATTATATGGAACACCATCATGCTGGAAAATATTTGATATTTTTACAAAATCCATCACAACTTCTGAGAAACTTATGGTTCGATCATATAATCCCCAAAGATTAAAACTGCAATATCAGCATATTTTATTCATATTGTTATTCTTATAAATTATGTTCAAATTTATGAAATCCTAAAAGCAATGATAATATTACCAGTATGGCTTTTTGGAATATAAAAACAAAGAAACAAAATTGCCTAAAAAATCAAATATGATATATTCAAAAGACCAAAGCTTCTCTGATTATTCATGTTTAAACTGTGCTACCTGTATTTTCAAAAAACTGTTTAAACATGCATCTTATTTTATTATTAGGAGTCAGCAATAAGCAGCTACATAGATGGATAATTTTGGCAGGATAAAGTTACATATTTTCAAATTAATAATGTTCTACTGGAATAAAAGTTCCCATATAATGTATTCCATACTACAGAATAGAGCCACAAAAACACTTAGGGAAAAAAACCTATAGATAATTGGATACTTCACAAGCATATTTAAATATACAAAGTAAGCTTCTAAGATAGACATATAGTAGTTTTTTTAAAGACATATATAGTTAGGTCTTCTACAGACTAGAAAATAATATCAACTTAGAATTTTAAAAATCTAAGAAGGAGTATTTCTATAAACTGTTAATACATAGATATTCTATGTTCAATATGACTAACAAAAATCAGGACAGCAGTCACCTCCAAAGAAAGGAAAAGTGGGTGCTCAGTGTCCCACACCACATGGAGGCCACAGGAGTGGTGGTGTCTATCACTATTCTTGATTTCTGACACCATATATGCAAAAGTGCATGTGGTTTTCAGAACCAGAGAGAAGAAGGGTTTCATACTGTTAGAAATGAAGGAGATATGTTACCCTTAATGTCCAATGTTAAGATCAGAAGTCCACTGGTTCTTTAAAACTTATGAAAAAGAATACAATAAAAATCTATAGCAAAGTCTGATTATGTTAAGAAGACAACTCTGGCCCATTTCTCAAGACTTCTTGGGTCAAATGGACATATCTGTTCAGAGAATCTGTTTCTTGTTGGTAAAAATCTAAGAATCACATATAATTTAAGGAATAAGAAATAAAATCTCCTCTCAAGCACCTTGGTTCAATGAACAAAAGCTCCTCCATTTGTTAATTGGAAAACAGAAAGCTTCCTATGATTTACTCTATAAAACATGAAGGCCACATACGAAGACAACAGCTAATGAGCCAGGAGCATTACTGTGCACCCTCGCACAATTCGGCTGTGAGCACAGTCTCGTTAATCTAGTGTGCAAACAGTGCAAGCTTCTGAGGTCTCCGACTTCCCTCAGGGCAAAAGTGAGTCTCCCCTGCAGAAACAAACACCCGCCACCATGACTACACTGGGAAAGGGGCCACACCTTTTTATTCCCTTAAGGAACCATAATTCAGATTCTATTGTGATATTAAGAAATTTGACTAATCCATCAGTTGACCACAAAATTGTAATAGAAGAAACAGAAGTCTTGTACCTAATGTAAGATTTAGAATATAAGATACATGTTAATGAATGTATTTCAGATCCTAACACAAACTGAACATCATGTCATAAGACCTTTAAAAACTACTTGCAATGGATTTGTTACAAGGCCTTGGTTATGACTCATATGACATTTTTAGAGCTATCCTGGCTACCACATCATACACCATAATTTAGACAAGTATGTAAGCCAGATACACTTCCTTCTTTGTCCTACTCTTTTGAATAAGAATGTGACAGAGATTTCATACTGTGAAGAAGTTAAATAGTGAAATGATGTTTGATGTTTACTGATTATTTTGAAACTCTGTATTAGGCAGTCTCAATAAATTACAGAGTTCAGAAAATAAAATTACAAAGTCTGATGGAAAGAAATGTTCAGAAATACTATACTATATTCAATATACAAAATTTACATGAATTTTTAAAATATTTTTCATTCTAATAAAGATTTAACTTAGAAATATTAAAAGTATCTTTGTTTATGTATCTCATTGCCAATGTAAAAACAGCCATATAATATATTCCCTTCATTCAAAAGTTATACTGCTCTTTCTTGTACCTGCTTAATCCAAGGCTAAAAATTTCATCTGTGCACGCGTGCCCAGTCATCTCAGTCATGTCCAAGTCTTTGCAACACTATGGACTGCAGCTCTCCAGGCTCCCGTGTCCATGGGACTTCCTAGGCACGAACACTAGAGTGGGTTGCCTTTTCCTTCTCCAGGGGATCTTCCTGACCCAGGGACTGAACCTGTGTCTCCTGCATTGCAGGCAGACTCTTTACCACTGAGCCACTAGGGAATTATGCTAAACCATTAATAAAGCCCAGCACAAAGAAGCGTGAGTGTATGTTCATGGATGAACACAGATGTCTTCAAGCTCAGGAAGTGCTGGCCGCTCCTGTTCTCTGGCACGAGGGTGGCCGGCCGCCCGGCCTGTGTTGGCAGGTGCCCTGTGGAGGGCGATGTGGCGGGCACCTGTCTGCAGCCCGTGCGCACTGACACCCATCAGGGACCGTCTCCTGGGCTGTGTAAGACAGTTGCATGTTCCCTTCTTGATAGACTGCTCTGAATTTTGTTGAGGATGCCCTGATGTTGCTGACAACCTGTACAAGCCATACATTTCAGCAACATTTCCAAATTAATGCTGAGAGCACTTCTCAGCGTTCTGTTCTGTATTGTTCACTCTTGCTGATTGTGTCCTAAATAATAAACTGTGGCCTCTGGCGATTTTTCTCAGAATGTTTATGATGAGAACTCATTCATCTAAATCTGCTGGCCAGTGGAATAAAATAAATCAAGAATTTCCCAAATATAACAATATTTGTGTTCAGCAGATAATTGATGACTGCAGCTGCACTAATTAAAACCCATCTGAGTTTCATTAATCTTGGTCACCAGGACCGATTGCCGCGCACCACACCTCGCGCAGAGCCTGGCGCCCTTGCGATCCGGTCACACTCAGGTGGGCCTCACTCCTCAATGTTCCGTGATGATGTGAAATATCTCAATTCAGTACATATAAGAAGCGTAACATATGAACATGAAGCCATTTAGGACATATTTCCAATTGTCAGACTCAGTCACAAAAAAGTGTAATTAATTTTTGTATCAGGTTAACATTTTTATTATAATACATACTTTCTGTTTGTTAAAAAAGGTGTCGATGACCTGTGGTTTAAATAACATCTACAGCAACAGGCAGGCGGCATGACAGGGCCTCCAGAGCCTCATGGATCCTACCTGCAGGATGGCTTGGTGGTGGTGCTATGCTGAGTGCTCACAGAAGCCCCTCCCAGCAGAATGGCCCTTGAACAAAAACCTCAAGGAACTGAATACATCAGTCTACATATGCTTGGATAGAAACCAAGGAATAATGTATAAATAATAAAGATATAGGCTCAGTCAAATTTCTACATTTAACAAAGCCAAAATTGTCACTAAGTTCATACATTAGACCCCAGTATCTGGTTCATCTATCCTAGGGTAGGGTACAAGCAGCAGAATACTGGCATGCAGGGTAAGAGAGGGGAAAGGATGAAATGCTTGGACAGAAAACAGAGAAGCGTGGGTTAAAATGGCATCGTGAGCATCAGTGTAAGAGTGACTTACTAAGGTTCCAGAGAAAGGGACTCCAGAGAGCTATGGAAGAAGCACACCAAAGGAAGAGGGAAACGGGGTAACCGTGAACTCTGTCCACTAAAGTCGAGATTAAGAGTTTTAAATAAACACATCTTGATAAGTTTTGATTAAAATATTATAAAGCACAAACAGATTTGTTCCTTTAAGTAAAAGAAGCAAAAATACTAGATATTTGTGGTGTTCACTTAAAAATTCACTAAAATAATTCTCTGACTTCCAACCAAAGAGGCACTATTGAAGGAACAACTCACTTCATCTAATACCTATTATATAGCTCCAGGTATAATTTCAGGAATGGGAATACTTTTCCCTCTAACTTTAATGCATTACTTGATCCACGAAAGATTTTCTTCTATAATGATCATCCTCTTTGGGGACAAAAAATACATACTCATTAATAAAATATTCCAAGAACAGAAAAATTAAAATGTTTTAATTGTTAGTTTATCTTGTATGTACTAAATGGAAATGAGATGCCACACAACCAACTTTTCAATATTCCACAGTTCATGAATAGGCCTCTTCAAACAGCAGGTTTCATTCTTACTATTCTCTTTGGACATTAGCACTCATTTTCCCAAGAAGACATGTTAAACATGCTGAGATTTCACATCACCTCCGTGATCTCTTCCTCAGGACGACCTAGTTGGGAGGCTGATCAGTATCACTTGGGGATGTACTAAAGACTTAAGGGGGAGGGGAGTCCAGAGGAGCCTGACATCTCTGCTGTTCTACTTTGCTCCCTGTTGTCCTCTTAACACGGAAGGTCAACCACTCCTACAGCCCCACCCAACCACCCTCGAGCTTCCACCCATCTTCCTGTCACTCTCCTCTGCCCCCACAGACCCTCCAGCCGATCCACCACCCCTGGGCAAGAACACACACACTCTCTCACTCTGAGTAGACTCTCTCAGAGCCTTCCCCATGGGGCCTCACATAACTCCACATCACTCTACCAAGTAAACACTTAAAGATGGACACTGTGAGTGGAAAAGCAAAGAACTCTGTCTAAAGTCGTTCAAGAAGTAATGATCGTCTTCTTTAGAGCCAAAAAATACATAATAAAATATTCCAAGAACAGAGAAATTCAAGTGTCATAATTGTTATCGTATATGCACTAGCTTATCTTATGTGTCCCTGTGGGAATCCAATCCAATTGTGTGTTAATGGCAAACCTATGATACAGAATTTTCAGTCTAGAGGATACAGTACCAGAGTCCTTGAAGACCATCTAACATTCATGCACATGTTACAGAGAACTTGTCAAGGACACACAGCTGTTAAACAGCACATGAAAAACATGAATTGGGTCTCCTAAATTCAATCTAAGACTTTCCCACTTTCATGCAATTTGGAAAGGGGTAGTGCTCCTGGTAAATGAAGTCTGCCATTTCAGGAATGGGAAAGAGAAAAAGGATGTCATTATGTGTATAAACAATTCTTGCTGATAACCTTTCTGATGACCATAGTTTTATTACTTGGAGATACACAGTACAAAAATATAAAGTATTTACCAAGTTTACATTTATTTACTTTGTTATACATTCTGCTCTAGCGCCCACAAGAAAAACTGAAGCAGAGGCTACAATGTTCATTGAAACCATTGACTCAGAGCTGGATCTGAGTAACTTGTTAAGGAAATTGAGCACACCATTCTTCCTGTCCTGGAAACATCCTGCACATGTCCACACACAAACCACCTGAACAAATCCTCATGTGGGCTCAGTTTTCCACACTTTGTCAGAAAAAGGAACTTCTCTACAAAGGTCATATCAGCAAGACCAACCAAAAGCCTTGAAAATACTACTAGCCCTGGGGTGAGGGGTATCCTAATCCACTTAAACCAGAGAAAAGAGCAGGCAGTGCTGCCACCAAGACAACTTAAATCCCATTTGCAAACAACAGGCACAAAGGACAGTCCCGACAGAATAGGCACCTGTGGGCTCCCAGGTGTCTCTGGCCAAAACCTACCGAGTCATCAGTAATCTACTCTGATAGTTTAGAATTCACTTAAACTTCCAGATTCACCATGCTTCGTTTTGTTCCTGAAATGATTTAGATTATAATAAAATTATGAAGTAGAATTTTCTCACTTTTTAAAATATCAAACAAAACAGCTGATCAAGAAATTAAGTGAGAATACAAAGTTTTCTTCATTTCACATTTTTCCCATATCAATAATCCTTACTATAATGAGCAAAAAAATAAGCTATCCCCTTATCCCTTGTTTTGTAAAGAAAATAAGATCTTTACAATATTTTACAAAACTGAAAGTTGTAGAAAGTTCTAGTAACCTCCTTACTAATGACTTTGAGTGAGAGATTCTCAGTGGATTACTGGCTGAATAACCAACACACAGATTCACAACATGGTCTCAGAGGTAAGTGTGGCTATCTCTTCACAGCTCTTAAATTCCATTCAGCTATGAGGAAATTTCAGTTCTAAGGAACGGTTTAAGGTTGACCAAAATTAACTAAAAATCCCGCATCCTCCCGGGATCTCTTTTGCCCTTCTTGTCGCCTTCCAAGCCAGCCCCCTGAAGGCAGCCGTGCGGCCTGTCCCCTTTATGTGGGTCACAGATGGCCTGAGCCACATGCTTCCCTGCAGAATCATCAATCAGGATCACTTGGCTTTTCCTCCTTCTGGTATTTCACTTTCAGAGCTCTCTTCTCAATCATTAGCTGTGTGACTATGTGCCCTTAATCTCCTCTTAGACTTCTCTCCCTTCAGTTTATTTAGGAAAAATCATCAAATGTTAGTTCAGCTTTGAATATCCTTTATTGGCTAACTTTCAAAACTGCATCAGGGTTTGCCCTTGGAGCCTCTTATGTTTAAGAGTATATACCTTAGGAATAAGAATCCTAAAATAAGTATTTCCTTACCTTTTTCTCCTTATGGTTTCCAATTTTATTGATACTAAATATAGGAATATGTACCTATAATTTTTGAACAAGTATATTTTAATAAATTGAAAATTCTTGAAAAAAAGTTAGATTTTTGTTTTCAATGTTTCTTGTAAAATACTACCACTCTTTATACATATAATGTTTATTGGGCTTCCCTGGTTGCTCAGTGGTAAGAATCTGCCTGCCAAGGCAGGAGATGTGGATTCAACCCCTGGGTCGGGAAGACCCCCTGGAGAAGGAAATGGCAACCCACTCCAGTACCCTTGCCTGAGAAATGCCATGGACAGAGAAGCCTGGAGGGCTGCAGTCCACGGAGTTGCAGAGAGTCAGACACGATGTGTGCACTGAATAGCAGCAGCATGTATGTGTACACACATGTAGAACACACACACACACACACACACACACACACACACACACACATATAACTCATTCCTCATTAATACCCTTCTGTACTAATGGTATGAACATATGTTATATGAATGAGAATGGGAAATCATTTATGCCCTGAATCAAGGAAGAAGCTCAGTTCCCACACAGAAGGGACAGGCTCTGACACACGGGCACACCTGAAACTCCAGGAGAGCTCAGGTACCTGGAGGAGCGCACAGTCCACCTGCAGAAGCTCAGCCACAGCGCACATCTAAAGATGAGCAGCATCCAGTCACCTGAGACGCAGGAGAAGGCGCGGCACGGTCAGGGAGCCAGGAAGAACTCAGTACAGCTGGCGCCAACAGGGAGCAGAAGAAAGCAGAAAATGTGACTCGAGAGGTCAACCAGGGCCAGGCCACAGAAGCTCTTTAAACTGGCGATCAAGATAGACCACACTGAGCGTGTTAATAGTTTTAAATTTAATTCTCCTGAAACTGACATTTCTATCTATTTAATACTTTAGAAATCTTTTTCTGAAACTCCATTTAATATTTAAGGTAAACTATATATTTAGCAAAAGATGAAATTATAATTTTTTCCAGGCTTTACTGAAGCTATCCTGTACCTACCATTCGAGATATTATAAATAAACACAAATGGGAAAACGTGGCTTATTCCTTCAAGAAGCTGCTATTATCCTCTAAGGTGAGATCTGAACGCCCATTGAAAAATTCAATAAATATTTATTCAGTGGTTCTCACACAGAACTAGGTGATGGAAACAGAAAAAAAAAAAAAAAAAAAATTGAACCAAGATTCTGGGATTCTCTCAGCACAATCTCATTCCCTCCATTGTAGGAGTTTATAGAGATTGTGAATAAGCCATGTCATAAATAAGATCACATCTTGTAGTTACATGCTGCTGAATCTGTGGGCGACAGAATTCCTTCTCTGGGCTGTAATGGTCTACAATGGTCTACTTGAAATCATTACTCAAAAAAAAATAACAAAGTAAAGATAAATGGGTAATATATAATTTGTTAATCTTGTTTTCAGAGAAGATACTCGTTCTGTTGAAAATTAAACACAATCTAATATGTGCTAAGATGAAAATTATGTTTTCATTTTTAGCCCATGTAATATCAATGTGATTAATTAAATTTAGATGATCCAAAATGATGAAAAGTTTAGAAGTAACTTTTTTTTTTATTTATATAGTTCTTGGATTATTTAACTAAGGGTTAATTTCCAATGAAAACAAAGCAGGAAGGACTCAAAACATATTAAGAAAAAACACTATAAAAAGATCTTATAAAACATGTAAGCCTGATATGCTCACTCATCAACAGGTTATTTTTCACACATCACTATGTCCCAAGCAGGGACATACTTAGACAGATGGGGGACACACACTAGACACTGGTCTTTGGACTGCGGCTTCAGCAGCTTCTGCAGAGACTTAAACAAGACCTTCAGCTTTCACACTTGCATGGCCAGCTACAGAAGTGCATCAAGCAGCTCCGTGTAATGAACTGAGAACGACAGGGAGAGACACGAGGCGGAAGCTGGAGGGGGTGTGGGTGATGAGAGGGACGGGAAGACAGATGGACAGACAGACACGTGTGTGTGTGTGTGTGTGTGTGTGTGTGTGTGCACGCACGCATAAGGGTTAACATATATCTTAGTGGCTCTGTTTCTCTGGGATGACTGAGTGATATATTATGTTCCAATGGTAACCAATGTAGCATTATTTTTTTTAATCTAGGAGGCCTCAAGAGCAATAGCAACTGCTTTCCATAAGAATACAGGTGTGTTCCAATGACATTATCTCACACATGTATTAATAAAGAATATCCTATTTACAACTGACCCCTCAAATTAGACTTATCAATTCAGTTCAGTTCAGTTGCTCAGTCATGTCCAACTTTTTGTGACCCCATTGACTGCAGCACACCAGACATCCCTGTCCATCGCCAACTCCCGGAGCTTAGTCGATTGAGTACATGATGCCATCCAACCATCTCATCCCTTATCATCCCCTTCTCCTCCTGCCTTCAATCTTTCCCAGTATCAGGGGCTTTCAAATGAGTCAGTTCTTCACATCAGGTGGCCAAAGTATTGGAGTTTCAGCTTCAACATCATCCTTTCAATGAATATTCAGGACTGATCTCCTTTAGGATGGACTGAATGGATCTCCTTGCAGTCCAAGGGACTCTCAAGAGTCTTCTCCAACACCACAGTTCTAAAGCATCAATTCTTCAGTGCTCAGCTCTCTTAATAGTCCAAATCTCATATCCATACATGACTAATGGAAAAACCATAGCCTTCACTAGACGGACCTTTGTAGGCAAAGTAATGTCTCTGCTTTTTAAAATGCTGTCTAGGGTTGGTTATAACTTTTCTTCCAAGGAGCAAACAACTTTTAATTTCATGGCTGCAGTCACCATCTGCAGTGATTTTCAAGCCCCCCAAAATAAAGTCAGCCACTGTTTCCACTGTTGCCCCATCTATTTCCCATGAAGTGATGGGACGAGATGCCATAATCTTAGTTTTCTGAATGTTGAGCTTTAAGCCAACTTTTTCACTCTCCTCTTTCACTTTCATCAAGAGGCTCTTTAGTTCTTCTTCGCTTTTTGCCATGAGGGTGGTGTCATCTGCACATCTGAGGTCACGATATTTTTCCTGGCAATCTTGATTCCAGCTTGTGCTTCTTCCAGCCCAGTATTTCTCATGATGTACTTTGCAAATAAGTTAAATAAGCACGGTGACAATTATACAGCCTTGACGTACTCCTTTTCCAATTTGGACCCAGTCTGTTGTTCCATAACCACTCCTAACTGTTGCTTCCTGACCTGCATACAGATTTCTTAAGAGGCAGGTCAGGTGGTCTGGTATTCCCATCTCTTAAAGAATTCTCCACAGTTCATTGTGGTCCACGTGGTCAAAGGCTTTGGCATAGTCAATAAAGCAGAAATAGATATTTTTCTGGAACTCTCTTGCTTTTTTGATGATCCAATGGATGTTGGCACTTCGATCTCTGGTTCCTCTGCCTTTTCTAAATCCAGCTTGAACATCTGGAAGTTCACGGTTCACATATTGTTGAAGCCTGGCTTGGAGAATTTTGAGCGTTACTTTACTAGTGTGTGAAATGAGTGCAATTGTGCAGTAGTTTGACCATTCTTTGCCATTGCCTTTCTTTGGGATTGGAATGAAAACTGACCTTTGCCAGATTCTTTGTATGAAATGTTCCCTTGGAATCAATTTCTTGAAGAGATCTCTAGAAATTCCCATTCCACTGTTTTTCTCTATTTCTTTGCATTGATCCCTGAGGAAGGTTTTCTTATCTCTCCTTGCTATTCTTTGGAATTCTGCATTCAAATGGGTATATCTTTCCTTTTCACCTTTGCCTTTCGCTTCCATCAGGAAGCTTCCATAAGCCTTTTACCCTTCTCCATCAGAGGGCAGACAGACTGAAAACCACAATCACAAGAAACTAACCAATCTGATCACATGGACCACAGCATTATCTAACTCAGTGAAAATATAAGCCATGCCATGTAGGGCCACCCAAGATGGATGGGTCATGGTGGACAGTTCTGACAAACTGTCATCCACTGGAAAAGGGATTGGCAAACCATTTCAGTATTCTTGCCTTGAGAACCCCATGAACAGTATGAAAATGCAAAAAGATAGGACACTGAAAGATGAACTCGGCAGGTCGGTAGGTGCCCAATATGCTACTGGAGATCAGTGGAGAAATAACTCCAGAAAGGATGAAGAGACAGGGCCAAAGCAAAAACAACACCCAGTTGTGGATGTGACTGGTGATAGAAGCAAGGTCCGATGCTGTAAAGAGCAATATTGCATAGGAACCTGAAATGTTAGGTCCATGAATCAAGGCAAATTGGAAGTGATCAAATAGAGATGGCAAGAGTGAACATCAACATTTTAGGATCAGTGAACTAAGATGGACTGGAATGGGTGAATTTAACTTAGATGACCATTATATCTACTACTGCAGGCAGGAATCCCTTAGAAGAAATGGAGTAGCCATCATGGTCAACAAAAGAGTCCAAAATGCAGTACTTGGATGCAATCTCAAAAACGACAGAATGATCTCTGTTCATTTCCAAGGCAAACCATTCAATATCCCAGTAATCCAAGTCTATGCCCCAACCAGTAATGCTGAAGAAGCTGAAGTTGAACGGTTCTATGAAGACCTACAAGACCTTTTAGAACTAACACCCAAAAAAGATGTCCTTTTCATTATAGGGGACTGGAATGCAAAAGTAGGAAGCCAAGAAACACCTGGGGTAACAGGCAAATTTGGCCTTGGAATATGGAATGAAACAGGGCAATGCTAATAGAGTTTTGCCAAGAGAATGCACTGGTCATAACAAACACCCTCTTCCAACAACACAAGAGAAGACTCTACACATGGACACCACCAGATGCTCAATATCGAAATCAGATTGATTATATTCTTTGCCACCAAAGATGGAGAAGCTCGATACAGTCAGCAAAAACAAGACTGGGAGCTGACAGTGGCTCAGATCATGAACTCCTTATTGCCAAATTCAGACTGAAATCGAAGAAAGTAGGGAAAACCACTATGACCTAAATCAAATCCCTTACAATTATACAGTGGAAGCGACAAATAGATTCAAGGGATTAGATCTGATAGACAGAGTGCCTGAAGAACTATGGATGGAGGTTCATGACATTGTACAAGAGGCAGGGATCAAAACCATATCCAAGAAAAAGAAAGGCAAAAAGGCAAAATGGCTTTCTGATGAGGCCTTACAAATATCTGTGAACAGAAGAGAAACGAAAGGCAATAGAGAAAAAGAAAGATTTGTCAGCATGATACACAGAAGTATAACTTTGTTATATCTACAATAAATTGCTCTGGCTATTTTTAATCAAAAGTTTTAACATATTTCACCAAACATTTAAAGTACCTGCTTAAAACACACACACACACACACACACACACACACACACAATATAAGGATTACCTATCATCATTCCCAAGACCATCTTTGCAGAGAATACACTCAATACAGTGAAGTTAATGGCACCAGGAACAGAAATGTGAAAATTATCAACCACTTAAAAATAGGTGCGTGCTACATGGCTTCAGTCACGGGCAACTCTTTGCAACCCTATGAACCGTGGCCCACCAGGCCCCTCTGTCCATGGGATTCTCCAGGCAAGAATTTTGAAGTGGCTTCCCATTTCCTTCTCCATAGGATCTTCCTGTCTCAAGAATCAAACCTGGGTCTCTTACGTTTCCTGCACTGGCAGGCGGGTTCTTTACCACTAGCACCAAATAATCAAGATCGAGGAAAGAATTATTGAAGACTTTGAAATAGTTGAAATAAAAATAAAAGCATCTAAGATGCACCTTTTATAATCAGACAAAAATATCTGAAAAAATCTAATTTAAACAAAACAAATACCCCAATATGTCATAGGCTTACTGAGCAAGAAGTCTCAGGGTCTACATTGCATTATGAAAAAAAAACTACTACTCATATGCTTAATATTAGTGCACAATGCCAATCATTTTGAATTAAAATAATTAAAACAAGATAAAGGACAGAAATGGTATGGACCTAACAGAAGCAAAAGATATTAAGAAGAGGTGGCAAGAATACACAGAAGAACTGTACAAAAAAGATCTTCACGACCCAGATAATCATGATGGTGTGATCACTCAACTAGAGCCAGACATTCTGGAATGTGAAGTCAAGTGGGCCTTAGAAAGCATCACTATGAACAAAGCTAGTGGAGGTGATGGAATTCCAGTTGAGCTATTCCAAATCCTGAAAGATGATGCTGTGAAAGTGCTGCACTCAATAGGCCAGCAAATTTGGAAAACTCAGCAGTGGCCACAGGACTGGAAAAGGTCAGTTTTCATCCCAATCCCAAGAAAGACAATGCCAAAGAATGCTCAAACTACCGCACAATTGCACTCATCTTACATGCTAGTAAAGTAATGTTCAAAATTCTCCAAGCCAGGCTTCAGCAATATGTGAACCATGAACTTCCAGATGTTCAAGCTGGTTTTAGAAAAGGCAGAGGAACCAGAGATCAAATTGCCAACATCTGCTGGATCATCGACAAAGCAAGAGAGTTCCAGAAAAGTATCTATTTCTGCTTTATTGACTATGCCAAAGCCTTTGACTGTGTGGATCACAATCAACTGTGGAAAATTCTGAAAGAGATGGAAATACCAGACCACCTGACCTGCCTCTTGAGAAACCTGTATGCAGGTCAGGAAGCAACAGTTAGAACTGGACATGGAACAACAGACTGGTTCCAAATAGGAAAAGGAGTATGTCAAGGCTGTATATTGTTACCCTGCTTATTTAACTTCTATGCAGAGTACATCATGAGAAATGCTGGACTGGAAGAAATGTAAGCTGGAATCAAGATTGCCGGGAGAAATATCAATAACCTTAGATATGCAGATGACACCACCCTTATGGCAGAAAGTGAAGAGGAACTAAAAAGCCTCTTGATGAAGGTGAAAGAGGAGAGTGAAAAAGTTGGCTTAAAGCTCAACATTCAGAAAACTAACATCATGGCATCTTGTCCCATCACTTCATGGGAAATTAGATGGGGAAAACAGTGGAAACAGTGTCAGACTTTATTTTTGGGGCTCCAAAATCACTGCAGATGGTGACTGCAGGCATGAAATTAAAAGATGCTTACTCCTTGGAAGGAAAGTTATGACCAACCTAGATACCATATTCAAAAGCAGAGACATTACTTTGCCAACAAAGGTCCGTCTAGTCAAGGCTATGGCTTTTGCTTTGCCAACAAAGGTTCGTCTAGTCAAGGCTATGGTTTTTCCCGTGGTCATGTATGGATGTGAGAGTTGGACTGTGAAGAAGGCTGAGTGCAGAATTGATGCTTTTGAACTGTGGTGTTGGAGAAGACTCTTGAGAGTCCCTTGGACTGCAAGGAGGTCCAACCAGTCCATTCTGAAGGAGATCAGCCCTGGGATTTCTTTGGAAGGAATGATGCTGAAGCTGCAACTCCAGTACTTTGGCCACCTCACGCGAAGAGTTGACTCATTGGAAAAGACTCTGATGCTGGGAGGGATTGGGGGCAAGAGGAGAAGGGGACGACAGAGGATGAGATGGCTGGATGGCATCACCGACTCGATGGACGTGAGTTTGGGTGAACTCTGGGAGTTGGTGATGGACAGGGAGGCCTGGCGTGCTGCGATTCATGGGGTCGCAAAGAGTCGGACACGACTAAGCGACTGATCTGATCTGATCTGATCTGATGGCTTTTGCAGTAGTCATGTATGGATGTGAGAGTTGGACTGTGAAGAAAACTGAGTACTGAAGAATTGATGCTTTTGAACTGTGGTGTTGGAGAAGACTCTTGAGAGTCCCTTGGACTGCAAGGAGATCCAACCAGTCCATTCTGAAGGAGATCAGTCCTGAGTGTTCTTTGGAAGGAATGATGCTAAAGCTGAGACTCCAGTACTTTGGCCACCTCATGCGAAGAGTTGACTCATTGGAAAAGACTCTGATGCTGGGAGGAATTGGGGTCAGGAGGAGAAGGGGATGCCAGAGGATGAGATGGCTGGATGGCATCACTGACTCAATGGACATGAGTTTGGGTGACCTCTGGGAGTTGGTGATGGACAGGGAACTGGCGTGTTGCAGTTCATGGGTTGCAAAGAGTCGTACACTACTGAGCAACTGAAATGAAAGCAAAGTAATGCAAAGCAACCTTCAATAATATAAAACAAAGTATTAATTATGATATAAATTATGATTTGTTTTATAATATAAATCATATAAATTATGATTTGTTTTATAATATAAAACAAAGTATGAATTAAAATGAAAAACCAATTTTGAGTAGTTCATTATATAGGTGAAAACAATTAGGCTATAAACCCTCATGGAAAGAACTTCCAACATTGCAGTTTAAGTTACAAGGCACACATTAAAAAAGAAAAAAAGAAACAGAAAAATCAGGTCATCGGGACACAAGCTGCACAAACACAGACAAGCTCGGGGCCAGTGAGGAACCTGAACAAACCCCTCAGCACAGAGAACTCTGCACAAATCACTCAGGGCCAGGAGATGCACAGCAGGAAGCACTGCTGAAAGGAGCTTTCTTAACAGGGCCCCCCAGAGACTGATCTTAGCAGGGCAGGTTCTAAAGTGGCAAATAAAGAGCTACTGTTCCATATCCCCATGGAGAAAGGGGGAGAGGGCCTGGGAGGCCGGAAGTGCTGTGACTGTAAAAGATGCTGAAGAACAGGAGGCCGTCAGTCAGTATTCACAGTTTAATGCTCAGAGAATACTGTCTTCGTCTAGTTTGTAACCTGTTGTTTCTCTCCCTTCCCTTCAGCCTTCTTGAAGAACCCCTTTGAGCCTCCTGAAATACACACTGCTCGTGCACTGATTTCCTGCCCCTCTTTTTCCCACAGCCTGCCCAGCCTAGAACAACCCTCTTCTCCACCGTCTCCTCCACAGGCCTGCTGCCAACTCAGCTGGACCTGGACTCCTGGGACACGCTGTGATCTCTGCTTCCGTCCAGCACATCAGTACGTCTGTGCTCCCATCACCTGTCCCTGGAAGGCTGGTTTCCTGATGGCGGAATCCACACCGTGTTTGTTCTACAGATCCGGGTCGCAGTGTGGTGGGCACTGCACTCAGCACCAGAGTGACCGAACCAGGGCCTTCAGGCGGGAGGCCCACCTCTCCAAGGCCTCCTCGGGGTAAACCTTCTTTCCCCTTCTCAAAACACAAACACCACCAGCCTTCGTCAGAATACTTTTGCTCAATACCTTCCTCCACCAGGAACGCACTTCCCTGAACAGAGAACTCTGGGGGTCAGCAGCGGTGCTCGCAGGCAGTGGTGCTGCCTCCTCCCTCCCTGCTTCACAGGCACCGTCACATCAGGCACAGCGGGACAAGGACTCGGGGATGTCTCCCTCCTACTGGGACCCAGGGACTCTCCCATCCACACTGCCACAGTAGCCAGTGCTGGACCTTGAGCCAGAGTGATTCAAGCAGGGCTCAGTGAATTGAATGGTCCTCCCTCCAACAGTGAGGCGCAGTGAAATGAGAGAGACTGGAGACCAGAGCCATGGCTGGGCGGTGTTCGTCCCAGTATGACTCACCGTCAGACATGTGCGTGGAAGCACACCTGTGAGGGTGGCTCCCAGACCATCAGGGGGTTTTCTGGTTCCTGCTTCCAGATCAGGAAGAGGAGAGAGGACTGGGAGCTGGGGGGAGTCATGGCTGCTTCCCCCTGACCCCTGAACATAGCGCGAGGCTGGGGACGCCTCTCGGGGAAGCCCTCGGGGCTCAGGGCCCACAGAAGGCAGGGTTCACCCCGCTCTGCACTCGGAAGCAGAAGGCGTCCACAGAAGTCTCCACCTCCGCCTCCGCGTGGTGACCGTCAGGAGCTTAAGAGCTACAGCAATTAAAACAAAACAAGGCAGGAAAATCCTGTTCATTCCTAAGACCAATCAAAGCCAGAGCCGTCAGGTCAACTGTCAACACCAGGCAGCGTCTCTGTGAAAAAAGCAGCTTGTTATCAGCCCTGTGAGCCAAGCAAGCTAGTGTCACTCCTAACATCTGAAAATGGCTGAGGAGTGTTTTTCCTGTCTCTCCTGGTTGTCTCTCACCTGTAACTGCAGTCTGGCCTGTGAGAGAGGGGTGCACCACTTCTAGCCGATGAAAGGGCCAGTCTGTCTGAAAACCTCTGGCCAGGAGTATTTGTTGTTTTGTTTGTACTACATAATATGAAGCAAATCCTCCTGACGAGACAAAACAAAGACCTGCAGATGGTGACACTGTCAATCCCATCTGGCCTGACTCTGACAGAAATGCTGGCGCAGAGGCTATGCTGACAGGAGAGCCTCAGTGAGGACCTCCATCCTAAACTGTGACAACAGGCGCTCAGTGGAGCGGACAGTTACCAAAAACAAAACAAGCAAAGGAGTTACAGGTTCCTCACACCCAAATCACTCCATTCCCCTGGCAGAGGGTAGCTAAGAAATAGAATAACTGGGTCATGCCCGCCACAGAGGAACAGAAACAGAACAGAGCTAGCAGAGTTTCTAAATCGGCGGGAACCGTGTCGATCATATTGTGAGGGGGCACTGGGACCGGAGTCTGTTAGTGTCTGTGTGGAGACCCACCTGCACCGTACGGGTGAATCGAGTATTCTACTGCTACTAACACGGAGAGAAAAGGACACACGCTAAAGGTCGTGAAACTTAAGTTAGAAACGTGAATCTAACTAAAGGTTCGATTTTCAAAAAAAGGCCAGGACATAACTTCTCCATCACTGTCTCATTCATTACCTGTTGCACTAAATGGAAATAATCTTTCCTTTTACTTCCTTACCTATTTATTGGGAGGACAGAAGAGCCTGGCGGGCTGCAGGCCATGGGGTTGCAAAGAACTGGACACGACTTAATGCCCGAACAACAACATTTATTGGCTACTTCCCCAATGTCAGAATTTAGGCTCGCTCTCTGAAGAACAGGAAGCTGGTCTTTCTCATTTCTAACTCTGCCCTTGGCACCCGCATGGTGCCCGGCACGTCACTGTTGATCCCCAACTCGGCGAGGAGAGACAAGGAAGGTGCCCGAGGTCAGTGACGCTGTTCCCTCTTCTGGCTAAGAAGTGCAATGCGTTTCTGTTCATTGCTCCATAATCTGCTCAGAGGTGTTCCATTTGACTCCTGGAAGGTCTGCATGTAAAGCCTAGAATGAAATTTACTTAGCTTCCTCATACTTCCGATGGCTTTAAAACGCCCACTTGACTGGAGAGAACCGCCAGGGTGCTGCCAGCTGGTGTTCCAGGCCCAGGGACCACCTCCGGGGCAGTGTGACCTCAGCGGATGGTGGGCATTTCCCCAGAGACCCTTCAGAAGAGGAGGTTCCCTGAGGCAGGCTTTGGAACAGTACGTTGTATTACATAAAAATTAAACACAGTTTGCACAACCCGTGAAGTGTTAGCCTGAGGCACTTTCTATTCCCCAGGCTCTAAGTTTAAAGGAAACATTCTCCTCCTCCTGCCTTGTAAGTTTTTCTTACTTTCTCTCCACTCAACACCAGTGATAGCTGTTCTAATGCTAGTTAAAAAAAATTGCAAATCTTCAAATATTACTGTAGAAATATATGACAGTTCAGTGGAAAAAAAATATAGTCCTTATATGTAACAAATATGTATATATATACATATAATTTAAATAAATAGATAACAAATGTGCATATTTATACATATATACATATAGCTATAACATGTTTTTCTATATTATAAAAACATATATATATAATGTGTATATAAATATATATAAAGCAAGTCTTAAGTTTTAAACAAGGACCATGCACTCAAGGGCAGAAACAAGTTACTGTGAATGAGGGTTCAGAAGGAGATGCTCTAGGTGAAACCTACATCAACTGCAAGATTCGAAATTCTCCACAGCTTCCCCAGGGCTTCCTTTCTTCCTACTACAACTTCAATGATTTCATCATCATTTGAAATCACCTTGAATAAAAATCCTATTTTATACCCACAGGCAGTATCTTCCTGATTTAGATACTCTGTAAGGTTATTTTTTCCTCTCACCTATAGCTAGAGAGAGTGTCAAAATCAAACAAGCCAGATCTTCTACAAATTAAATCTGACTGTCTTACCCACTCTGGAAAAGTGCCTGAACACTAAAACACAGAGCTGTGGGTTCGAGTATCTGTTTCACCATGTGACATGGGCTCCTGAAAGGCACTCTACCTCTCTGAGCCTCGCTCATTACCTGCACCTGAGCAGCCGGTGATCTCGTAGCCTTTCCTGAGGGTTCTCGAAGGAAAGCACCCAACACAGAGATGCTCAGAGCACAAGCATCAGCTCCCCTTTTGAAGACGCTCACCTGAGACCATCAAGCCGGAGCACCTGCCCTGCACCCGTGTGTTGCAAACCTCTGTATAAAACGCATGTGCTGAACAGGTCAGGGCTGGTGAGAGGCAGCAGAGAATGGTGAGAAGTACGGCAGAAGCCAACACAAAGGGACATTCCCTGAGCACACAAAGTCGGCAGGTGGACGCCAGGTGAGAGATCACGAGTGAACCAGTCCAAGCTGCCACAGAATGGAGCATCAGGATTGGGTTTTGATGGGTAATAGATGGAAAGGATGCTGCTGAGGAAAGGAAATTTACAAAGGATGCTGCTGCTGAGGATGCAGCTCAGGATGACTGCTGAGGAAAAGATGGAGTCGCCCAACTTCTTTCCTGCCTCCTCGGGCTGCAACTAAGATGTCCGGGCTAAAGCCCCAGCACGTACCCTGGGCCACAGGTGTCTCTGGGGACAGAGCCCGAGACGGAGCAGTAGGCAGAGAAGAGCAGCCAGGTTCTGGCGCGTGTGGAGCAGCCCTGGTGCCCAAAGCTGCCTACCTGCGAGCGCCTTTTACATAAGAAAATAAGCCCCTTTAGGATTACATTGTTGATTGACTTTCACTTTTCTTTCCTTCTTTCTTTCATTTTGGTTTCTTGTACTGGAACCTGAACTTCAAGATCCTTGCTTCCAGAGTTGCCTTACCCGGCACCACTTCAGCACGTTCCCTGCAGGCGTCCACCTGTCCTGAGACGCCGTCCCTCAGGAGGGCAGTCGGCATCACTGCCCCTCACTGCTGGCCACAGATGCAGAGGAGCCTCCCAAAGCTGAGACGACACAGATGTCCTCCCGGCCACAAGCTGATAAAAACCCGGGCATATTTCCCTCATAAAGGGCTTCCTCATGTCCGATAACGACAGTGTAATTTTCTGTCTCCTCCACAAGTACCGTGAGGACATGCTCAGGGGAAACGGCACCAAAGGGAATGACCAAGTCCATCCACCGTCTGCAGGAGGAGGCACTGAAGGGGCGGGGAAGTCAGAAAAGAGAGCAGGTCTACACTCCTGATGACCGTGGTCAGGTTGAGTAAAGGCACAGAGTGAACGGAAGCCAGGAGATGCCATCCACCTGGGGGACCAGGCGTGGCTGGACTCCAGGAGGCCCACTGTGAGGCCCCGGACCTCCAGGCCCTTGGGTGTTCTTCCCTAACCGCATGGGACTCCAAGGGGAAAACGGAGAAAAATTACCCAAAGAAATCAGATGCTGGCACACAGCTGACTTACTTCTGTATACATTACAGAAAAAAAGTCCTTATCTAAAGTTAGAATTTAATAGACCGTAATATTTTTAAAAGTTTAGTGATATCTTACATGCTCAAGATAAAGCTTCTAAAAAACTTTAATGAAACCATTGATCTGCATTTTCATTCACCAAGTTTTAGCAAAGTCAAAAGGAGGAGATCTGTCTTAATTGTTTTCTTCAAGATATGATTCAGCTACCCACAGGGGTAATTTCCCAAAGTCATCAAAATGTCACTTAAAGTAATAAACATCGATTACAAGGCTTCAAATCAATATTCACCTTGCCAACTACTTTAAAAAACTGAAAATAAAACTCCAAATAAACTTTTAAGTTCTAGGTGTAAGGAACTAATAAACACTGAGAGAAACGACAAAGAAGTGCAGGAGTACAAAGAAGACAATATAACTGAAACATGGTCAATTGATGGATCTACTGTCAAAAAGCCAGGAATACCAAGTGTCAGCCAGGAGAAGAAGGAACTGGAATCCTGTGAACCGTAAATGAGAATGTAAAATTCAGCAGCAGCATCTCTGGAAAGCAGTATGGAGGTTTCATCGAAAAATTAAACCAAACATTACTATTTGATCCAGCAAGTCCACTCCTGGGTATATCCCAAAAGAATTCAAAGGAGGGTCTCAAATAATTGCTTATTCACCCTAATGTACCATAGTGTACCAGCATTATTCACAAGGGCCAAACGGAAGAAGCCAATCAAGTTTCCATTGATGGATGAACGAAAATAAGGAAGCGTGGTCTACATATACAATGGAATATTATTCAACCTTAAAAAGGAAGGAAATCCTCACACATGCTTCAGCACGGATAAACCTAGAGGATTCTATGCAAAGGGAAATAATCCAGCTGCAGAAGGACAAAGGCTACAGGACTCCAGTTACATGAAGAAGGATCAAAAGTAATCAAACTCATTGAGACAGAGAGCTCAACAGCCGTGTCCCAGTCAGTGTCAGATTCCAGGAGCATCTGGGTGCAGAAGAGCTCAAACAAAACCAACAATGGAAGAAAAGGATGCCGGTCGGCCACAAGGTTAGTGCTATAACCGTGTCTGTCCAGCGGTCCCTAAACCCAGGTAGATAAAGCAGAAAGCCAGAAAATGAACAGGAACATTCTCACAGGCGACCGTGTTTCCCATGCCTCGAGTATTAGGGGAAACGCAACAGAGCACGCATTTCTTCGTCCCGCCGTTAAATTCCACGTCCTCCCACCAGGAAGATCCTCTCACTCCTACAGAACATACTTTGAGAAGATATGCAGAAGGGACACCGGTGCTTTCCTTTAAGTAGAATTTTTACTGATGAAAATTATGTGGGGGAGGCCAAACGTATCTTGGAATAATTGAGAGTCACCCCTGATGAAACAAGAATACGCATGGCATGAGTACTGTTTACCCCAAAACAAGTATCTGCAGCTCTCTCTTGCAGGCCTATTCCATCTTACACTCACTACTATTTCGATCATGAGGTTTACAGAGGCTCACAGTTCTGTAAGCCTGACCAAGGTGCTCTATCACTTCAGTCGCGGCTTCAGAATTTGCTGGCATGTGGCACCACCTCTCAGGGAGGTGAAAGGCATGTCACAACCAAGCTGCGTTTCCAGCTGTGACACGTCTCGGTACAGAAGGGCAGGAGGGAGACGGAGAAGGAGAGAGAGAAATTATTTCCTTTATCATTTATCAAGAGTCATGCCAAAATGCTTCAGTCTTTACTCACATTTAGTATTTTTTTTTCCTGTTCACTGGCCTTCATACAATGAAAAATATGTTTTAAAGTTACATTATTGAAATGTATTGAATAATGACTGTCAAGGTTGGAAACTAGCCACAAGAATGAATGTTATCTATTCCTCAGTCCTCCAGAGAGGGCCATAAATATATGTGATATTCCTTTGTGCTGTATTTTGCATTCAGATTTCTGATTTAGAAAAAACGTGTTAAAAAAATGTGTAAGAAGACAGCTGCTGAATTAAAGTACATCTGTGTGTAAAAGAAGTTTAGCTAATTTTAGTCAGAGCAAGGAAAGCATCAAAGTGAAAAAATTTCTTTTGATAAACTAAAAAATATGTCTGCAAATAGCCATTTGATATGCAGATGCAAAAATTCAAATTCCAACTGATGAACACATACTGAGGCCATATTATATATAAACAAAGTACAACATAAGAAATAAACACTACAGTGTACATGAGATACAGATTAAAATAACAAGGAAAGGTAGTCATGTTGGGAACTGAAGAGCAACTCATGTTAATAAATCGAGTGCGGGGGGATCTGACCCAAAGAAAACAGTCACAGGTTCAAGCCATCGAAAGCACATGCTGAACCACGCAGGACAGACATGTCCCCACGTGGTCAGCATGGCCCGCCACCTGGACTTCTGTGACCGACTCAGGAAGATGACGTGGGCACCGGGTGACCAACCAAACTCTGGAAGTGTAGGACGTGGACTCCATGTGTACACGGAGGTCAAGAGTCATCTCACATTTCCAAGCTGGGTGAGTGTAACAAATTTATACACTGAGAAATTATCATCTTACACAGGACTGCCCTTACACATTCCAAGCATAAAAGAAGACAACTGAGAATGAAATTTTGAACCAATATATAAACTGTCCAATTAAGACACATAATATGATTAATACTGCCAACGCGTCTATAGGTAACACACAATCGTGCTGCTGCTGCTGCTGCTGCTGCTAAGTTGCTTCAGTCATGTCTGACCCTGTGCAATCCCGTGGACAGCAGCCCACCAGGCTCCCTCGTCCCTGGGATTCTCTAGGCAAGAACACTGGAGTGGGATGCCATTTCCTTCTCCAATGCATGAAAGTGAAAAGTGAAAGTGAAGTCGCTCAGTTATGTCAGACTCTTTGCGACCCCATGGACTGCAGCCTACCAGGCAAGAGTACTGGAGTGGGTTGCCATTGCCTACTCCAACACACAATCCTATGTCTTTAAAATTCAGAGTAGCTTTAGAATCTATCATTGGCTTTTAAATGGTCTGTACAAATACACTGTGAAATATACTTCATGATCACCCTTAAAATACTTCCTGCCCAACACTGCAGCTTCTTGGGAGTATTTCCTACTTTCAACATTACCTTCATGTACCCCAATCCAGCACCATGGTATGTTGAGCACACAGGTCTTAATCAATGTATGTATGTATGTATGTAATCTTTTTAAAATATATATTTAATATTCAAACATGAATATTATTAAATGAATGTCTTAATATAATTTTAATACAAATATATAAGTAAATGCCATCAGTTCAGTTCAGTTCAGTCGCTCAGTCGTGTCCGACTCTGCAATCCCATGAATCGCAGCACGCCAGGCCTCCCTGTCCATCACCAACTCCCAGAGTTCACTCAAACTCACATGCATTGAGTCGGTGATGCCATCCAGCCATCTCATCCTCTGTCGTCCCCTTCTCCTCCTGCCCCCAATCCCTCCCAGCATCACAGTCTTTTCCAATGAGTCAACTCTTCGCATGAGGTGACCAAAGTACTGAAGTTTCAGCTTTAGCATCATTCCTTCCAAAGAACACCCAGGACTGATCTCCTTTAGAATGGACTGGTTGGATCTCCTTGAAGTCCAAGGGACTCTCAAGAGTCTTCTCCAACATCACAGTTCAAAAGCATCAATTCTTTGGTGCTCAGCTTTCTTCACAGTCCAACTCTCACATCCATACATGACCACAGGAAAAACCATAGCCTTGACTAGACGGAACTTTGTTGGCAAAGTAATGTCTCTGCTTTTCAATATGCTATCTAGGTTGGTCATAACATGAGGTATAAAAGTGTACTATTTAATTTGCAATTTGTATATGACAAAAACAGTACAACCAAATTCACTCCTTTATACTCATATTATTATAAGTATTTTTGCACTTTAAAGATCAATGATGTATTTTCAGGAACAATTGCCAACCCAAGAACCAAGTTAGAGGAAGTGTTGGACATATTGATAAAATCAATTAAGAACATTAACTTCATTGAAATAAGAAGAACAAGAGTAATACAGAAACATTTAGTATGTTTTGTATCAGGTCACCATTCAGACACAGTATGAAAAACACGAAGACGTCTCATAGAAGAGGTACAAAGTCCTGCAACTCTTGCTCACAAAGAATCAGAAATCCGGATTGTTGAAGGAGGTAGGGGTGACACATGAGGGGTTTCCCTGCGACAGCGCTTACTACCAATTGTACCAGTGCTGTATCAGCTGGCGTGCGAACTCTGCAGACTGAGTGCAGGTGCTTGCTAGAATGTCTGAGCACACTAAGCCTTCAGATCAATGAAAAATCAACCCTAAAAATAATTAACATAAAACAGCAATGAGATTTTATTCAGAGATGGATTTTAGCACACACATGTCTAAGAGAATCAATGAAGTCTTTAGTAAATTTGACAGTGAAAAGGAAGAGGAATGCAACAGGATAAAGGTCTAGAGAAAGCCATTCCTTACTTAGTGTCTAGGTACATAAATTGTATCCACAGTTTTAGAAAAGGCTTGTGTCTTTATTGACACAAATATTGACCAGAAGTCAAAACCATTAATATATTTGCATGTTAAAATGCAGAATACTTTCAGCAATTAGATTATGTACTTATTAGAATAATATTCTGCTTACTGAGTTTTATGGATATAAATTTAACTGACAAATGCTATATCTGATCACATCACTATTGAGTTAAATATACAAATAAAGAGTTTTTCATCTTGTACACCATCAAGTTCAGGAATTAAATAAATCAAAGCCACCAAACAAAAAACCAACAAAGTGAGGCATAGTAACAAATGGAAGATTGGTAACAAGATTAAGAATTATAACCATTTAGAAAGAATTTCAAACTCATTTGTTTGTAGAAATAGAATTCAGAAAGAAAAAAAAAATTACCTATATGCTATTTCCATTTTATGGAAAAGACAACAACGAGTTACTACATTTTTCTATCTAAAAATACTATCATACACCTGTCACATTAGGAAAAATAATTTCCATATTGAGCTCTGCAAACATTATAAAAATACTATACATTTTTTATAAATACATTTATAAATACAATAAAATACATTTATTTTATTCTAAGTGTACTACCTAGAGAAAGCACTTAGATGGCTGTCTTCATGTATACTGTATTTTTGTTTAGTAGAATTAGGAAAATATCACTTTTTGCAAAAAAAAAACAGACTTTGAATTAACAGAAAAGTAATTTCTTAAATGTGTTATTTGTGATTAGGTACACTAAAATTAGTAAGAAAAGGCAAAAATAAACGTAAGCATCAGGAAATAAGAAGAAAGTTTTCAATAGAAAAGAACTGAGAATGAAAATGTGAGATGTGGAGAAAGCGGCACTCACTGCTTCCACCAAGTGCGCCTGACGGGAGGCTTAGTCAGAGGCTGGCCCCCACACCTGCTCAGACTCAGCAGCAGCCACAGAAACCATTCCTATATCAGTAGGATGATTACAGGGAAGCAAAGGAGCGTCTCTAATTGGATGGATCAAGTCACAGGGCAGCAGAACAGCAACAAATCTAAGAATGACCTTTCATAAAATAGCTTCCAGTACATTCTACATCTTTCAGTCAAGAATATGCATAACGGTAAGCATAAAAAATCCAAAGGGTTTGTGTGGAGAAGCAAACAGAATTGGCACTTGGCACACAGTGTGAGGCATGGGAACAACATATAAAGTACTCCATGTTACTCGGGGGCATGGCACACACTTGTGTAGTAAGGAAGCAAGACTCATGCTGTGGCAATAATAACCTATGAACACAGTAAATAAGAAAAACCTGAAATATTAGAGTCATACCCTGAATTTACAGGGAGAGCGGGAAACGGGCAACAGGACACAGGTTACGGACGTGGCCAGCAGCAGCAGAGGGCTGGCGTCAGGACCTCACCGGCAGCCGGAGAAGACAGACACAAACAGGCTTTTGACCTGATCTGACTTTGTCCAACTTGCCATTCCAATACCTAACTGTTTCAACTTAACCAAATTACTTATTAATCTTGCCTTGAGAACTCCACGAACAGCACAAAAAGGCAGAAAGATAGGACACCAAAAGATGAACACCCCAGGTCAGCAGGTGTCCAACCTGCTACTGGAGAAGAGTGGAGAAACAACTCCAGAAAGAATGAAGGGACAGAGCCAAAGCAGAAATGATGCCCAGCTGTGGACGTGACTGGTGGCAGAGGAGAGCCCGATGGGCTGAAGACAATACTGCAAAGGAATCTGGAATGTTAGGTCCATGAATCAAGATAAGTTGGAAGCAAACAGGAAATGACAAAAGTGAACATCAACATGTTACGAATCAATGAACTAAAATGGACAGGAATGGGTGAATTTAATTCAGATGACCATTATATCTACTACTGTGGGCAAGAATCCCATAGAAGAAATGGAGTAGCCCTCATAGTCAACAGAAGAGTCCAAAATGCAGTACTTGGGTGCAATCTCAAAAACAATGGATCTCTGTTTGTTTCCAAGGCAAACCATTCAATCATCACAGTAATCCAAGTCTATGCCCCAACCACTAATATCGAAGAAGATGAAGTTAAATGGTTCTCTGAAGACCTCCAAGACCCTCTAGAATTAACACCAAAAAAAAAAAAAAAAGTCATTTTCATCATAGGGGACTGGAATGCAAAAGTAGAAAATCAAGAGATACCTGAAATCTCTTCTATAAAGGGCATTAATAATCAGAGAAAATGAATATTATTAACTGATTAGTAATTTGAGAAAGAAAATCTTAGTTAAGGTTTTGAACCTCAAAATACAATATAGTCCATATTTGCTTATGTTTAAAACGGGAGAAGGATAAACCCCCCAAAATGAAATAAAATTGGCTTCTTCCTGCCCATGGGGAGGGGATATGAGAGAGAAGATGGAAATGAAAGCAGATAAGACACAGTCCTGTAGATGCTGGGCTGAGTGGTCAGGGCACAGCGATCACAGTGCTTCTCATTAACGCATCTGTGTGTTCAAAATGCTTTCACAATACAAAGTTAGAAAAATTGTTAAACACAGTAAATGTGGATAATTTGCAAATGTGTGATATCAAGGACGCTGTGAGAGGACCAGACCACATCTAAGTGAAGGGAACATGAAAAGCGCTATAGAATAAACCACTGATGGGTGATCTCAGTCTCTTCAACAAAGATGCAAACATAAAATTATAAGTTTTGTTAAATTACATAAGTAAGAATTATTTGTGCCATCAGATCACATCATTTTTAAAAGGTATTTTTTAAATCCTATTTTTAAAAATGTATTCCCTAAAAATCCAGCTTGGTAGTAAAATATACTTTTTTGTTTATTCATTTCTGTGTTTGTAATTATCCAGAATGACACTCAGGACACTGGTAACTGTGATCGAGGACAAAAATCTCACTCATTGTTCTTCAACAAACCGAATGACTTTCTACTTCACTGGGAACATTACATTTAAATTGATCGAGTTTTAAAAGAGTTCAAATAAGCAAAATTTAGGATCTTTTATACAGAAAAATATTTGCTATATGAATTTTTCTTAATGTTACTCTTAATGTTGCCTGTATGAATGTTTCTTAATGTTACTTACATGTTTTCAGTAAAATGACTAGAAACAACACATTCTTGTAAAAAGGGAAGGCTGGAGACCATGCAGACAATGCAAAAAACTCCTTCCCACATCACTCTACTGCACCACTCCGTTTATTAAGAATTCTTTCAATACCAGCTTAAAGATTTAGTAACTAATCATTAACAAAACTTGTGGAAATTTTTCTGAAAACCATGGGCTTCCACCTCCAGATAAGACTGGAGCAGCCAAGCCCCATGGTGACAGCCTCCTTACTCCCGGCTGCAGCACGGAAGCAGCGGGACGACCGGAACTAGATGAACCTTGATTCCAGAGACAGCGAGCCCTCCTCGGCCAGACTGAGGACCGGAAGCCATTTCCTTCCCCAGGTCCTTCGCAGTGTGAAAAATTAAAATTAAAGTGACTCATAAAAACATAAAACTATGAACCACGCTTGCCTGATACACTGGATGAGATGAAGACAAACATGGGTATTTGACCTAAATCACACTATTTGCTTTTTTCTCAAGCTGCTAACAGTTTAAGCTAAGAGCAGGATATAACTATATAATGATACTCTGCTTAAAACACACATGGATTCACAGCATAATCCTGATGCATTCTAAGTAGACAATTCAATATATCAGCTGATGAGACTACTCAGAGAAAAAATATAAATCTTTGGTAAGTAAAATATAAGACAAGAGAATAACTATGACAGTTTCATCAATATCTCCAAAGGTATTAAAAAATACAAAACTATATGCCAGTACTCTCATATTCATAAATGAATAACTATAAAAGTTTATGATGTGCAAAATACCAACCATGAAATTAAATCTTTTAAAAATATTAATACAAAAATAAAATAAATCATGGAATAGAAGCCTCTCCATATTTTAATCTACCTCAGAACCATAAACACATAAAAACATATTTTTTAGGAAGAAGACTCCCCAAAGAGACCGCCCAAGGGAAGCGGTTCTGCAATTAAGCAGGATCCCTGCCAGGTCACTTCTGTGGACTGAACACAACGGTGATACGCAGTGTGACAGTGAAGGCGACTCAGGAGTCACTCACGGGAATGGAGCTGGGATCCTGAGCCCGTTTTCCAGAATGACCTGTGGACAGTGAGGACATTACTGAGGCCAGTCACACGAGGAGGAGAACTTCTGATTTCTCATGTTACCAGCATGACCAGAAAAGCCCTGCTTAACAAAGGCCGCGGGCGTGTCTTCAGAGGTAGGTCTGACATTACAGAACCCTAGGACTTGGGGAAATGATGGAATCTCAAAAACCATCCAGTTCAACAGACTCCAGTTCAGAGCAGTAAGAATTTGAAAGCCTAGTTCTATGTCTTGATGTTACAAATAATAATTTCCCCAGAGTCAAGTCCCTCCTTGAAGTATTTATGCTGCCTAGTGTTACGATGTCCACAGTCCATCTTTCCCCTACACGCTGCTCCCCGAATCCACTGCAGCTCCCCCAGCCTCCTGACCTCAAGTGGATCATCAAAGGCTCGGTCCCATTCGCTCTCTCTTCCATGGCACGTGTGCATTGGGGAATCACACTCAGGGTCTGCTTCAGACAATAGGCACAGGCCTCTCCCTCCTAACAGGGTCCTTCCAGACTTGGCGTCTGCCTTCTCTTCTACAGCTACAAACACATCTTGCCAGCCACCATCTCCACTTAAACATCTGATGGTACCCCACTCCTAACTCTTGATTACCAAGTTCTCAGTAAGTGATCCTCCCAGTCTCCTGCATCTCAGTCAAGAGCATCATCATTGAAGCAATCCACTCCATTTTTCATTTTTCTTTTTCATCTCCTATCAGTCCTTCTGCAAAGCTATTGGTTCCACTCTCAAAATGTACCCTGAATGTGACGATCCTACCCTGTTGTCCAAACCACACTGTCTCTGGCCTGAACTAACTCCCCTCAATGTCCTCCCCTCACCAGGCTATGCTCTGTGCTGTGACAAGTCACCTCTACAGGCTCAGAGGGCACGTGGAAGAGGATGTGAGTCCAGACGGTATGAAGGGAACTCCCTTCATTCTCCTCCTCTCCTTCTTTTTTCTGATCTGCCGAGGAAAGCTCTTGAGGCAGAACCACAGGCCAGGGATCGCCGACCACATCCTACCACATCCGCCTTTCTCTCACCGAAAGGCACCCTCCTCACCCTTCCTGCCCTGTGCTCACACCTGCACTGTGCTCACAAGGGGAAGAGTCACCAGAGAAGGAAAGAAGCCCTTTCTGTAACCAAGGCACCATCAACCTAGCGGAGCTCACAGACGTCCCTCGTATGTACATATTTCTATGAAAAGGGACACAGGACACTTGGCCTAAATCAAATGTTCTAAACGCAGGCACACGTCGACGGGATAGTGGGAGGCATCTCTAGTTTCTGCTCAGAGATCGTGCCTCATCGTCCTGAATTATTACTGACGACTGACATCACTTGTAAAGGAGAGAAAGCAAAAAGAGCACAGGTAAGAAACACTGACGCAAGTGGAACTCTAGCTCACTAAGGCAAAAAACCACAGCAAAGCCCCTTGGCTTCTCTAGAATAGAACTGCCTCCGTTTTCGCTTCATTTTTAAATCCTGGGAAATAATTTGTCACAGAAAAAATTCCTTACGACAAGGCAGGAGAAAGAGCACCCTCATCCATACATCTCAGTCTGGCTCAGATTTGTGATTTCAAGAAGGAAGAAATAAATAGAAGACTCTACATTTACTTCCAGGAGACCAATATTATATCAGTACAGGAGACATTTCTCAGAGATAATTCAACAAATATATTCTGTTAAGCATTTATTCAAACTAGTAGGAGGAACTTTACCATTAATTTTTACATAAAGAATATTCTGTAACTTTTAGCTAAATGCATACATCTCTCCATTCATCGGAAACCTTTCTACAAACTTATCCATTCCAATCATGCACTCATTAGAATTAGATTAACTTTTTAAAACAGAATAATTGATCCTACACAATGACATGATGTAAACAATAGAGAAACATATATAATGTATAAACAATGTACCTAATAATCATTAGAACTTCTTTCTAAGCCACAGTTACAGAATCTCAATATCATTTATGTTTTCTATAATTCCCACCAGACTGTGTTTCATTCTGTTGAAGTAATAACATTCATCCACGGGAACATGAATTGAAATTTTTAAAACCCTCTTCATCTCAATAAAAGATGCAATTCCAACGACATTATATGTTTAATAATTTATTAATTTTGTATCAATTTTGTTGTTTCAATCAACTGGGTACCAGTAATACAAACTAAAATAATAATCCAATGAACATTTAGAGCTTTATGGCCGGACATCCTAAAAAATAACCTTATTTCACTGTGTGTATATAGACATGCATATGTTGTTATTGTTTAGTTGCTAAGTCGTGTCTGACTCTTTGTCACTCCATGGACTGTAACTCGCCAGGCTCTTCTGCCCATTAAGATTTCTGAAGCAATACTGGAGTGGGTTGGCATTTCCTTCTCCAGGGGATCTTCCAGACCCAGGAATCGAACCTGCATCTCCTGCAATGGTGGGCAGATTCTTTACCACTGAGCCACCTGGGAAACCCTACACACACACACACACACACACACATGATGGGGTGATCATTAAAATATTTCCACACACAAAAACCATAAAAAAATCTCTGGGGGAAATGGGAAAGATCTAGGAGTTCAAGAAGAAGAACAAACGTAAATTTTCTGACAGTTGGAGAAGAGCTTCGTCATACATCTTTTAAATGGATGATAGTGTGCGTCAGATCACCATGGCACTAACAGTCTGTGGGATGTATTTTTAAGGGGCATAAATAATATTTTACAATATCAACTTTTACCATACACTGGAAATTACATCCTGCACAACTATCTATACTTAGGATGAAAACAACGCTAAATTCCAATTTAAGATTCAGCAGGGGTGTGGGGGAAGCGGACGGTGTCGAGATCTTTGAAAAGTTACCCCGGGAGACCTGGAGCAGCGCCCTGTGACGCAACCAGAGTGACCATCCAGAGTGCTACCTGCTCTTTCAAGTCTTTTCACGCACACCCACGGCACAAAGTGCACCAAGCCTTCCCCGCGCCTTCCAGAGGCCCGCGTGATCAGACCACTGTCTGGCCGTGCTCAGCACACGCACCTCTGGGGACACGGGGCACAACCGCAGGGAGCCTGCTCAGCAAACCCAAGGTTCCCCTGGGTTCCCACCTCAGAGTGTGCACTCCCTCGTCCCTCTGCCTAGAACACACTTTGACACGTTCCTGCTCATCATTCAAGTTTCTACTCACAATGCCTCAGAAATAACAAAGAGTCTTAGTTTCATTATCTGCGTACAGCAGCATGTGAGTCTACAGTTTTCTCAAAGATCGTTTTACAAAATGTTTTTTGGGGATGGCCTTGCCTGAACAGTCTAATAACCCTCCCCACTGCTCGCCTGTCACTCCCGGACCTCTCCCCCAGTCACTCTGGCCATAGCACTCACTGTTTTCTAAAATGATTTACTGGCTTGCACATTTTCTGACTTTTCCACCAGAAGAAGAGCATCTTTACCTTGCTCAGCACTCCACTCTGAGAACTTAAAACCAGATCAGGCGTCAGTAAATCTTGTTACGTGAACAAACGCACCAAGTAAAGGTGATGCGCACGTATGAAGCACCTACTCTGCATCAACACCAGCGATGCCACTTACATGCTGAAGCCCATCTAATCTACTCCTTTTGAAAGAGTCCGTCCCCATAGTTTTAGTTCAACAACCTGAGTATCAGAAATGAAATGACTTGGTTAAGGTTGCATCAGTTCATAAGATAGCTGTTTTAGGATTAAAACTCAGGTACTAGATTTTAATAATTCTATGCTAGAGTTTTATTCATTATGACATGTTGTTATTTTATTTCCCTTACAGTGCTTTTCACTTATTATCTCATTTGATCCTCACAATAGCCTACATCTTATCACATCAGCTTTACAGATAATGAAACTAAGACTCAGAGAGTCAAAGAGATTTGCCCAAGGAAATAGAGCTACTTATGGACACAACCGGAACTCAAGTGCTGTTAACCTGGCTCTCACTTTCTTTCTAGAATCCCATATATGCATAGACAGAGACAGAGATTTAAAGTAATGTACACAAGGTCACACAGCTGGATAGAGAAAAGACTGAATTAAAACTAGGTCAACCGCTTAGGAAGCAAATGAACTTTCAACATATCATATTGTGCCACTGTCAAATGCCTGGGAGTTCACAACGGTTACAGACTTTCTGAGAGATGACAAAGATCTTGCTATGAACATTAGCCATGCTAATGAAAATATGAGGTCCAAGGAAGAGAGGCAGCTTAGCTGGGACGTGTGTGTCCTGGCTCCAGCAGGCTACGGCTCACTCACTGCAGAAAACCTAGCCACACACATGGTGGCTTTGAGCTCGACAAAGCACAACCTTACTTTTGAATATTTAGTATTATTTAATAACAGTTACCTATGTCCTATGAAGTAATAGGTCATTAAAAATAAGGATGAAACATTTTAATGACTCCAAAAGATTTATATCTTTGGGAAAACAAGAGTAAGTGTATCAGAAACAGGAAAAGTCTTTTTTAATATACACACCCATATGCTCTTCCACTAAACATGAAAGAAGGAAAGAATTAAAAAGTTGAGAGATCAGGGAGAGATGATATGATTTTCTCATCAAAACAACACACCGCTCTGACATGCTTATACAAAGTTCATATGTACCTTAAAATAATAAACAACTAAAAAACAATAATAAGTTCCAGCTAAAACAGAAGCTACAATTTATATTTGACTCTTCTTTGTCTCTACCAATATCAGGTAAAAACATTTAATACTGTTTAAACCTGCACAGTAAAACTTTGCTTAAGTAACAGAATTCAGGCCTCTACACCAAAGTTATAAATTTTAATGACGATATTTTTTATATTTTCCTCCCCTCATTATTTAAATGAAAAGTTGTGAGAAAAACAAAAGATTATTATGGTACCAAAAAAATCTGATAATGCTAGATTTAACAGTGTGTTTATGTTGCAGTGCGCTACTAAACAATTTGCATTGAAAATGTAAGTAGGTATTTATCTCTATTGCTATGACTATAAATAGGAAAGAATAAATCAGACCATTGTGACAGTTCAAGTGGAGAATTTAGGAGCAGAAAGCAGAAAAATTTTCAGCAATAGATGACAAATTCAATTATTTACTTAGGTGTAAATCTAGTAAAATGTAATCAAAATTTTAAAATGCAATCAAAGCAGATTTCCAAATAGCACAAGAATATTTTCATTTTAGAGATTCTGATCCAAAGAGCCTAAGTAAAAAGAAAAAAGAAACACACCTCCATCATGGCGGGTGACTATGTCTGCAAGAGTCTTTCATCATACAAAAGACGCAACTCCTGTAACATAACTTTAACGTGGAGGAAAACGAGGTCATTTTTTAAAGTAAACTGTTGTTATAAGGTAACTTTTAATTTGCACACATAATGTAAATTGCTATGGTGAACGCACGTTGGGTCATGGAAACAACGGTAGCTAGATTCAGATGTGACCCGGCAGCCCAGGTGTTCAGGAAAAGTGCTGTTAACAGTGAGGATTGATGATCTAATCAAACTGTCACAGCCAGATCCTCAGCAGGGTGGCTGGAGGATAATATTCAGAAAGCAAGCACATGCTTAGTGTTACTTTAAATTGATGCTGACATTTTCAATTGTGAAAAGAAATTTTTTCCTAAGTAATATAGGAAACAACTCAGCTAACCTTCCGGAGGAGATCAGATAATCATGGTAGGTTGTTGTGCAAAAGCTAACTTCTCAGAAATGTGAGCACATACGAAACACAAATAATAGGACATTTTGGAGATTTACTAGAGTAATCAACATTTTAATTACTTTCTGTTTTCCTGGATGTACAGTACCACTGCGATGAATATTCTCTCCACAGACAAACAAAGCAATATTTTCAGCCCGGTATTTGCATTTGGTGGCGAAAAATTCCCACAAGGGTACAAATAACCAAGAGTCACGTGATGATTAATCTAAGACTCCTCAAGTCACGTGTTAATTACAGTAATTAATAGGAGCCTTCCCGGTAATGCTGTGCGTTTGTCACGTGGTGTGCAGAGAGAAACTATGACTGGATGGTCATTTTCAAAAAACTGTCTAACCCCACAACATTAAGAGGCCCTCCCCCTGCAAAAAAAAATCACTGATGATGGCAAGTCAATAAAAGTTGAGTGTGTAATTATTAAAACAACAGTTCCTCTGTGAAAAGCAGGAGACCAGTCCACAAATGCATGATGACTTACAAGTAACTCAAGGGTGCAAAGGCGTACCCTCCACAGGAGAGAAAGAAAGGAGACAATGCAGCGTGTGTGACTCGGGCTCAGGCAGCCCACAGCCCCTTCCAGCTGGGGGTCAGGGCAGCTCTGAGGAGCCCTCGCCGGTCTGGCCCGGGGAGGCCCTACCGCTCTGTATTCTTGGCAAGGTCCCCAGCCCTCCAGACGCGGCCTCTCCTCAGCAGCCAAGGACAATCAAGTGGGTTAAATTGCTTCATGTTTTCAAGACACGTTATAAAGCATTCTCGCGAAAATTTTTTGCTCCGTCATTCCTGACCTTTTTGAAACAGTGCCCCAGTAAGTATTAATATTGATAAAAACCACATTATCTCTGCCATTCACTGCTAACACCCGGATCCAGGGTAACACAACACAGCTTCCCTGGTTCTTAGATAAATACAACGCAAGTAGAAACACCAAACTTTCTTTTGTACAGGGAACCTGAAACAGCTTATACATTTTCTGGTAAGACTGACCCATTTCTTAAAAATCTGCCCTTTTAAAATTTCAGAAAAAAATCTAGTAAGATGTAAGAGAAACCATATAAAACATTTCAGAAAATCAACTCAAGAATTGTAAATATGTATAACGGAAATAGCTTCTCTCAAAAGGTGAACACTTCATTATCAGTACAAAATGAACTCCACCAGACTTGGTTCCAAATACAGAGAAACCCCAAAGCCACACTCAAGAAGTTCCAGCAAGTCTTCTCTGACAGGGAGTTCAAGTCTCCCTCCTGGGAGCGGCCTGGCGGCAGCACGGTCACAAACCACAAGGCTGGGTGAAGGGGAGCCTTCCCAACAAGGGCAGAGCTGTCACGAAGAGCAGACCCAGGACAATCTCAGTGCCAGGATGGCCAACCCCACACTGCAGGGGCCCGCGGGAGCCTCCATCAGTCTGATGGCTAAAGACGGGGATAAAGCATTTCAAGATGGGACTTGGAAGACTGAGTGCCTGTGGTTCATTTGATGTTTACACGTAACAAATTGTCTAAGAATTATAGACTTGTAAAGCTGGGCCCCAACCTCACTAGCCATCACCCACTAAGAGCCAGAAAAGGTCTCGGTTTTATTTAACAACAATGACAAAAAAGCATTATCACCTCCATTCCTCATCTGTCATCACTGCATTCTATATGGTATGATATCTTAAGGTACCTTAGAATTCTTACACACTGGACAAGGGAGAAACTCCCACCCACGGTTGGCTGACAGCTCACTGTGTTAGAATGCAGACTGCCACGTTTATCCTCAACCTTTGACAATTACAAACATAATTATTAATGCTTTCCTGGAACACCAAGAGTTTGATAAAACGTGTTCACTTTAAAACCAGTAGACATGAAAAGATGAAATCTAAATTTGAAAATACTAAGCATTATTTTTTTCTTTCACTGGATAATCACTACTTGATATTTCAAACACCTAGAATATTTATCAATATCTCCTGTCAAAGCATTATTAATGAAAGGGATGATGAAATGAGTACAAGAGGAATTTTAAAACTGATCTAATGCAAAGAAAATAAAAATTTACTTTAAAATCTCACATTTTGTATTTGGTTACATAAAATATGTAAAATAAAAATATCTCCACCCTTAAACTACACACAGTAAAATAATAACCATGCCCTTTGGGAGAAAGAGGTGCAAAACAGATCAAATGTAACAAAATATGGATACCTTGAGCAGTTCCAGAGTTTACACAAGAAAAATAATTTACTAACTTGAGAAAAGATTTATACACAACACTGTTATCAGAGTAAAAATTTAGAAAGATAATAAATGCCCATTAAATAGTAATATCTTGATACATATAAACAAAAGATTATAAAGTTACTAAATTATAATTCAAATCTGTATTTATAAAATCACATAGAATAATATCCACACTGTATGAATGAGACATAGGAAATAGTGAGCTATTATGATCATTAAGATTCTCATTTATACAAACTTCTATCCATATATTTATACCCCCAGGAGAAGTGAGAAAAGTCACTACTCTGAGAGGCATGGGCGTGGGGTAACAGTAGCATCTTAGAGAGCTGTAACCTACAATTTTATTTTGTCCTTATATAACATACTGATCCCATGTTTTAGGGAGCATGAGTCATTTAATTAAGAAGTTCTTTTCAAAATAAAATGTTTTGATTTTTGAAGAGATTCTGACGTGAGATGAGAAGGGAAAAGGAAATGGCTGTATTTCTAAGGAAGAGCATTTTCTTCCAGCAAGGTCATGTGCATATACCATTCTGAAGGGCCTGTGTACTCCGAAGACTTTGGGAATGTTTATTGTTCATACAAAGTAATTCACACTCTCATTCTGTCATTTCCACAAGGAGTAGCGTTAATTTAAGAGGTGACTGGGGAGGTTAAGGGTGTTCACTGCTGCTATGGCAGAATGCTTTTCCATGTGAAGCCCATAAACTAATACTTGCTTTCTATCTACTGCACTGCTATCACTGGCATCAAAAGCAAACCAACGAAGAGACATTCATGTGTATCTGCTCTCTGTTATGAAATTTTGGTGGAAATAATAAATCACATCTTAGTTACAGGTTGAAGACGTGTGTACTTACATTCAACTGCCTTTCATTTTCAAGCTATAATTGAAGACACTTTGAAAATATAACAGTTTAAAATGCTGGCAAATTATTTGACAGAACACTCTTTTGACTCAGAGTATTACTGATACAATTAAACTATCATTTCCATAGCCCACATTTGTAAAGCTTTTGTAAGCACATGGATAACAAAATGAAATTTATAAAATTAATCTCATATATATTGACCAAAGAATATTATGACAAACTAAATATTTTACAGTTTTCAGCTAAATGATCATTCAGCATACTCAAGTTAACACAATTATTAACTTTAAAAAAGTTAATCATTGATGATCAAGACAAGATTCATATAACACTATTACCATTATTATTTCAAAGTGTCCCAAACAGGAATTATCTCAGAACTTTAACAAAAGTATGAACTACTTATCTTCTAAGCTATTTTCCTAACAGAACAAAGGAAAACAAGACCTAACAAATGTCTAAGAATGGAAAAACACTTAAAAGTTTTAGGATAACTTTTTGAAACATCAATAGAATTACATATATACATTGGCATGATGAATTTGAATATTAACAAGGTATGTCTGAGTTACAAATAATGGTAATAATTATTTAGTTTCTGAAATCAGAAACTGAAATATTACACAAAAGTTTTCTCATCAGTAATAGAGTAAGACAAGGATGAAGGAGGTCAAATTATCTAGCAAAAAAAACACACATATTCAACGGAGAAACATTTACTGTGACACTGGGCTTCCATTTTATGCGGGCAACAAACTCAGGTGCTGGTCAACAGTTTCAGTACGTAAAATGGTCTGAGTTGATGTGTGCTCCAAACAGGAAACAATAAAGATTGCTGTAGGGTTCTTTCCATCACAAGAACATATATATGCATATATGAGTATATGTGTGTGTGTATGTGAACATATATATATATAGCACTGGTTTTTTTTAACTGCTCGATTTCCTTTAAAACATAAATAATTAATTAGGCCATAAAATGGTAAGGAAAACATGAATTTTAGGAGGCAAGTGGTAAGAAGTTTGCTTTCATTAAACAACACTACCAGAAAAAGCAGAAAAGATAAATGATCTTAACCACTAGAAAAGATAAATGATCTT
>NC_040099.1:3995798-4108298 GCF_003369695.1 Bos indicus x Bos taurus
TGAGAGTTAAATGCAACTTTTAAAAAGTTTTATAGAATAAGAAGACAATAGTAGGTGATATGACTTGATATAAGCCACAAATGGATAAATTCATTTGGCTTCAAATTTATGTTAAATATCAGTTTATATTTGCAGTAAGCCCCATGGTCACAAATGCACTCTGACACATTTCCTCATGCTAGATTAAAAATGTTTCATCTTGTTCACTTGACAAAGAGTCACTAGGTAGTTTCTAACGATGTAATATTCTCAAGAAAGATGTTGTTTTATACTTTATATTCCAACAAATGCTAGCATTACTGATGCCACCATTGAAAGAAAAAAAAAATGAAAGAAAAGAGTGAAAGTCTATCTTTTCTATACAATGCATCATTGTAAAAGTTTTACACCAATACGTTCAGACTAAAAACAAACTTATTTAAACAAATACACTCAGACTTTTCTAATTTTATATATATGTGTGTTACATTTTATCAATAAGCACCTGAAAAGGGGGGAGAATTTATTTTTCATAGCTACATTAAGCTGTACATATTTAAGCACCAATTTTTATGAGTAAAGATGCTGAGAAGATACTAAGCATTACATGCAAAAGTATGAAAGACCAGTCGTGAAAGAGCACAGCTTTATGAAAGAACAATAGAATCACAGCTCTTTGTTCCCAAAGAAGGATGCAAAGAAATTACAGAATTCAGAGACACAGACCACTTTTTAATTGTCAAAATTTTGAATATCTAGATGGTCTAGATCAAGTCTCTCTGAAACTGGTTTTATACCTATGAAATGTAAAGTTCTCTTTAAAATCCAAAATTCTGCATTACTCTACAATAAGCTACCTGATGTTAGGGCCAATTAAATACAGTAAGCCACTGACATTTCTAAGGTATATGAACTGAGACCTTTAGAAAGCCTCGTAGAATATGCCTTCCTTCATAAAAGGTGGTAACGTGTTCAAAAAAATTAAGTAACCCCTTTAGAATCTCAGTGATTCTATAAATATAGCTTAAAATCATGAACAAAGCTATGAGTTCTTCCAACAAACACTAGGCTGTATTTCAGAGCATCACTCCGGTGTCACGCACCCTGTATCCACGGGCAGGACGAGATGAGGAGGGAAAGCGTGAAGGCCTCTGCAGACAGGGACAGAAGGCACACTCGCAAGGTCCCAGCATGTTCTGCCAGGACCTCAGTCACTGGATAACGGAGCTGAAAGCCAGGCGAAACCAGTGGCGGACACGAGAAAAAGAACGGAAAAGCAGAGCTCAGCCATTTAAACAAAGGGGCATCTAAGAAGCAGCTATTTCTGACTGAAAGTAGCAGGTTTCATCTTGGGATGAAAGGCCTCCATTTCCTAGGACAGAGCTCAGCCCAACTTTTTTCTCAGACACTGCCGGGGGCTGACCACGACTCCTAGCATGTAGGAGTGGTCCTTCCAGAGACGTGCCTCTTGTGATGGCGGCTCCATCAGAGGAACAGCTGTTGGTTCCCAACCTTCTCTAAGAATGGCTTCATTCAGAAGCAAGCACTGGTCCCAGGCAGGGGTCAGCAGAGCGCCCCTCCACTGCTAGCCTGAACTTACGCAAGGAAAAGTACCACTAAAATCTCCAAGTCAAACTTTTCTCATAATAAAAAGTGAGTTGATAGCCACATGAATTAATGATTCCCCACTGTAATTTCAGATGAATTTTTAACTTTATTTTATTTTTAAACTTTACAATATTGTATTAGTTTTGCCAAATATCGAAATGAATCTACCACAGGTATACCTGTGTTCCCCATCCTGAACCCTCCTCCCTCCTCCCTCCTCCCTCCCCATCAGATGAATTTTTAAAGACTAGTGATGTTCTAAGAATTGACAATTTTGTTGATGTTTTCCATTCATAACATTACCAATCAGAGAGCCATCTCTTCAAGACTCTTATCAAGTTTTCCTCCTTCACTGAATGGATGCTTCAGGTACTGGCTAGAGAACCAAAGAGAGGGTTCTAAAGCCAACTCTCTCTGTTGCCCATCAAGCATGATGTGGGTCGTTTAAATGTGGCAAACCAGGGTCTCACTACACAGACCTCAGGGCACAAAACTGGGCCAAATAAATTCTGCTCATCATTGGTCCATTTGTGGCTCCATTTTTAAAATTTACTCACTCAATAAGAGAATGAACATCTGTGAATTTTCCACTGAACATCAGAACTAGAACATTACATTCCAGCTTTTAATTCAGTCCTACCGTGTATCTCTAGCTCAGAGTGACTACGCTCTTGACATTTTTATCATTCTTTCTTTTATTTCCATCAGATCCAGACGTTGATCTGTTTGATTAACCTGGTTTGGTCTTTATGACTTCTCCAGAGGCGCGAGACAACCATGACAAGCCGAGCACACTGCGGCCTGAAGGCGGGCCCAACTTCCAGCTAAAGAGGCTCTCTTTAGTTTGATGAGGAGCCTAAGGCTTCTGTGAGGCACAGAGAAGGTGCCCCGCCACTGATGGAGTCTTTGGACCCCTTGGCAGCTTCAGACAGAGCATCTGGTTTTTACTGATTTTACACAGTAGTGTTCCATGTAAAGTTTAACAGAAAGAGAGAAACCAAAAATTCCCTGAAACTTTGAACATGTTCATATATTGCTACTACTATGAGTACTAATAAATAATAAGCACTGGGTTAATTCTTGTTAGAAATTTTCCTAATCTTCAAAATCTGATTACCATATCAACAATATTTTTTTAGAAAAAGGAAAGCATAAAATTTTAAATACCAGATATCCAGCCATAAGACTGCCACTTCCTAGTTGCCAAAAACATATGGCATATCCATTATTATTTAATTGCAAATGTGAAATGAGAAAAAACATTCTCAATATTATAGTGCACTATGAGAATGAAAGCGGAAATTATTGTTTTAATTAGCTTCAAAGAAAATCTGTGTATAATTTTAAAAAAAACTTCATATATATTCCACTGAATCTACTATTTCCCATAATCCCTTTCTGCACCAGATTAGCATGAAAAAAGAGACAGAGATATAGGTTTAAACCTCAGCAACTAAAAATTTCTTTAATGTTTTTATCTAACAATAAGTACTTATTATGTTAAAAAAAATGCTGTGTTTATATATAGTATGACTTTTTTTTGGTACTCGTATAAGTATAAATCTATGTCCATGTCACCATAACCCTGAGGAATGAGAACATGTGTCCTGGGCCTCCCAAATGAGAAGACAATAAATCCACAGTGACTCAGGAAGAATGCATTTGAGGTTGACGCAATTAACAGGCAGGACCACAGATAGTTACATACACTATTTTGCAATACTTTTATTAAAATGTGACTATAAATCGTACGTTACACCCGTTAGGAAAAAGTCCAACTTAAAAAAGGAAAATTTCAATGAGAATTTTAATATCTTAAATTATCAATATTCACTGAAGATCAATCACCTTCTGACAGCCTGAGACAAGGAGGACAGTTGGAAACCATAACCCTCAAGAAATGACCTGTGTGGACCCAGGGTATAAACCCGGTGTTTTTAAAAGAATAAAGAGAAACAAAGCAGAATGTGCTAAATTGTACATCAGTCTTCTTCGGAGTAAGAAGAGATTACATAGAATGCAGATCCAGAGCAGGAATTTCACAATGCGACAAAACCTGGGCTTTGAAAATACAGCTGTCCCAGGCCTAGAAGGCATGCCAACATGGCTTTCAGTGGACACAGAGTGGAAACAGTGAACAAAGTATGATCAGATGGGTTTCCTAGTATCCTGACCCAATTTCTATACCCACACACTACATAAGGGAATCACTCACTGTCCCTAAAAAAAGCAAGAACAGGATTACATTAAAACTCAATGGAAATTATTACTTCCCTGAAAAGCAGATTTTGATATTACCATCACATTTCAGAAACAGTTCTAAATAGAATTAGGTTTGCCTCATAGAAAACTGCCAGTATTTGATGGTTTTTAACCTACGTGTTGATTTCACATGCTTCAACCTTATATCTTAGAACGTATCAGTGGGCATCATGATGGTTCTGAAGGGAATGAAAGGCCTGCTGAAACAGAAGGCAGTCGTTCTGCAGACCGCTGGCATCACCAGGAGGCCGACCTGCCTCATGAGGAGCGTGGCTGCCCGCCTGTTTCCTCCAAGCACGAGGGAGAGGGCAGCACAGGGCTGGTGGGGCACTCCTTGGTCTGAAGCTCACAGTGGGATCCTCGAGCAGCCCAGGGCTGAGGGGAGATATCTTGGAGAAAAAACCCTCGATTTCTCCCATCAGCGCTCTGTGGCATAATGAAATGTAAACTTCTTGTTTTTCATCTGTTAAAATGGATCATCAAATTGCTTTGATCCAACTTTACCAAAATTACTTTAGAAAGCTTGTAAGTTTCCTGAAAATTCCTCAGAAAAATTTTAAACCTGGACTTTTATAAGCAACTACCAAGACATCATGAATATAAAGAAAGTCTCACAAGAAGTCATAATGAAACTGTATGAAAGTTGGTAATTAAGCATAATTGAAGGCTGCAGTGAACATATAGGCCTTTGTTCTCTTTAATTCTGGTGCTGACTGGGAATTAAAGATAAGAGCTTAGGGCATATTTTAGTCAGAGTCCAGATGTATAAGCCCCAGTGTTCTAAAAGCAATTTAAGTGAAATAAAAGAAGAGAATGGCCAAAAATATTCTAGATGCCTGCCAAGGGAAAACACCTACCTTCTGAACATTTAGCATACTTGATTGATCATAGTGGGGATCACTTACTCACTGACTTCAAAGAGAGTTAAAAGAGCAGGTATTCTTATACCCAAGATCTGACTGAACTACTAAACTAAATGGTAGCCCCACAAAAATCCTTAAAAATTAACCTGTCATATTAAACAACAATGTACTAACACACGAAAAAACAATTAGAACATTCATACTAGAAAAGGTATAGTTGACCTTCTCCACAGAATTCAATTTGATCTTATTTGTATATAGGAATGAAAAAGGAGGCATTCCTCATTTAATAAAGATTATCATTACTAAATCATACATTTCTGGTGTAGTAACTCAATGAACTAGTACTAGATTACATAATTATACACAGTATCATTATAGTTTTTTGGGTTTCTGCTTTGGGAGATGGAGTTTATATATATATTGTTATATATATATATGATTATATATATATATATATATATGCTGTTGTTTAATCACTAAGTCTTGTCCAAATCTTCTGTTACCCCATGGACTGTAGCCCACCAGACCCCTCTGTCCATGGGATTTCCCAGGCAAGAATACTGGAGTAGGTTGCCATTTCCTCTCCAGGGGATCCTTCCTGATCCAGGGATTGAACCCACACACATACAAAGGTGGCTCTTTAGCATTGAGTCACTGTGTATGTATATATTCTTTATTCATCAAAGTTCCATAGGAATAGGATGAAAAAATAAAGACAGTTTAGAGATGGAATAAACAAGGAAGAAACTCACAGAAGGCAGGCGCCTCATACTGAAGCTTGAAATAAAATAGTGACTTTGATTGACAATCAGGATAAAAGAAACATGGCAGCAGTGTGATGAGGGCAGGAAGAACAAAAGCATAGAGGAAGGGGGAAGTAGGTTGCAGAGGTGGAAACAGACCGTGTCTAACAAAATGCAGGCCCCCTCGGAAATACCACGGGTTTCGTTCTTGACCACCCCAATAAAGCAAGAAAGGGAGTCACAAGAATTTTTCAGTTTCCCAGTGCATATAAAAGTTATGCTTACACTACATTATACTGTGTTAAGTATGTAATATCATTATGTCTAGAAAATATCTGACTGCTAAAAACTGATTGCTAAAAACTAACCATCAATCTAAGCCTTCAGGTCATGGTAACAACATCAAAGATCACTAATCCAAGGTCAACATAAAATAAAGTAATAATAAAAGTTTAAAATCTTGTGAGAATTACCAGATGTTGACAAAGAAATCAGAAGTGAGCAAATGTTACTGGAAAAATGGAGCTGACAGACTTGCTCGCCACAGGGTCGCCACAGTCCTCTACTTTGTAAGAAATGCAATATTTGCAAAGCACTGGGAAACAAGGTCTGCGTAAAACCAGTGACCACAGGGCTTATTTGCAGGCAAGCTCCGAAGTATGGATGGGGAGAGGCGCCTGGCACTGAGGGGAGTGGCTGGAGCAGGGGAAGCAGGCAAGAGTCCAGGAAGCATCTCTGCGACGTGACCCGAGAATCCTCCCTGTGGTCTGAACTCACGCCAAAGGCTTGCTGGCTTCCCTTGTGTGGAGTGAGATGCGACGCCGGCGCGGCGTTCTTGGTTCTCTCCCACTGGCCGTTCCATCTCTCACTGCCCCTTCCAACGTCACCCTGAAGGAATACTCCCACCTGTGCTCCCCTCCTAAACAGCACTAAGCGGGCATCTTACCTGCTCATTTTCTGCCCACTCCCTTCCCCCAGCCCCGGGACGCACTAGAGCAGGAGCAGCCAAGCTCGCACACACCTCACTAGGGGCCTCCCTTAAAAGGCGCCCCTTCAGAAAGGCCTGTCTGAAAGCAACAGCCAGACCAGACACCCTCAGGAACAGCACTTCTGCTGTGTTTTCACCAGCGCCTCCAACTTGATAAACTCCCCCTTCCCTTTACAGGTGTGTCGTTCCTGCATCCTTCGCCTCCGTCCGTCAACCCCAAATCGGAGGGGCATGAGACCAGAGGGTGCATGATCTGCAAACACGACAGGCCAGCTCAACTTTGGAACACAACAGCAGCAGATGTAGTCAGTGTCGACTGGGAGAATCAATTAATAAGTAAACTAGATGTCTTCATGAGCAACCCCCAGAACACCTCTGAGACAGGATTAATTGTTCCCTCTTCTAAACCTTTCTTTTGTATCATTGTGTAGCCTTTCTTTCTACATACTATGGATAACTGCATAACCTACAATATCTTCTGAAGAATAAGACTCATATAATACTCGTGTCTATTTCAATGCTCAAGAATAAAACACACAGAGAGAAATCAAATGTTAGCTTAAAATTAAAGAATGAATCTTAGAAAGAGTAGAAAACAGTCCTATATCTCTGCAGCACACATATGCTCTAACACCTCGGCCTTCTCCCCTACTAACAGCAGGGTTTCCCCCGGAGTAGCAGACATGGTATTTCAGCTGTGACACACTATGAGCAGCAGTTACTTCTGACAGAGTAGAGAGCAAGGACCCTGGTATAAAAGTGAAGCAACCCTCCCTTCTTTGGCAGGGGAGGAAATGCCATGTCTGCTCAGCACACTCTAGGAGCAAGCATTCCTCACAATAAAAGACAATCTTGAAGAGTAAAAAGCACCATTTAAAGTGCACTATATTCGCAAGGATAGTTTTTAAAAAGTCTCATCACAGGGCTATGCCCCACTGGACACAATGCCCCCAGAGCACAGGGCTGGAGACCACGTCCTCCCAGACAAATATTGACCCTACTTCACAAATATCCCTGTTGCAAAACTTCCCTTGAATTATGTGAGCTTTGATTTATATGAAGTTGTTAAAATATACCACTCACATAAAATGGGAATTTCCCATAAGGGAAAAAAAGATGAAACTAGAAATAACAGTAGTAAATAAAATGCATTCCATGAAGTCCACCCTACTTTCTGGAGATGAGTTACAATTTTGGCACTGAGCTTTCCAGAAGTAAACATAAGGAGGAAAACTCAATTATACACATGATTTGCTAGTACTTAAGGTCAAAAAGGCACACCTTTTCCTGAAAGAGAGACTGGAAAGAAACTGCCCCCAACCATCTCACTAGGAAGATACGATCTATGTCCAGGAGCAGCACGTTGAGCAAGATCTTTACAAAAAAGACATGACTTCTCAAAGCATTCTGAGATTTGTCCTTATCGTAAAAACTAACTACAAGATCAGTCAAAATGTTACTGGAGGTGGAAAGCACACACAGGGGGAGGAAGGTGAGCGGCTGTCCTGATGGAAGGACACCACTCACAGTCCAGCCACGAGAAATGAGTGGAAGGAACATTTACTCAGAACAGCAAACTAATCTATCAGACAAACACACAGCATCGAGATACTCCACACAGCCCTGGGTTGAGCAGCTGAAGCAGGAGTAGGGCTCACACCGCTTCATTGAAACTGAGGGGCCCAAGGGAGTTACGAGCCAGGAAGGGGGTTTTCTGTCCCCTCACAGGTGAGCCAGGAGAACCATCTGTGACTTGGCCCAAACACCTCTCCCTAGAAAGTAAGCTGGAAACTTCCACACACAGATGACAAGCTGAAACTCCAATATTCTCACCTTACTTTTGCTAATGTTCACCTCTAAAATTTATGAAGTAGGAACTAGAATATACCCATTTCAGTAAGAAAACATTTGTCATAAGGCAACCACAGAATATCTAAATTGCCCATTTAATTTAGAAATACTACCCAAGTACTAACAAGATAACTTTGGTGGAAAATATATACTCACCTCCTTATGAACCTTTATAAATGGTCAGATTAAGTCAGTAAAACACAGAAGAAAGTTTTCTAAAAATAACAACCCTGAGTAAATGATGTGACTTCTATCTATCTTCCCACATGGGCGTAATTATTTAGCAGGGTTATCTGTCTATTCCATCCAACTTCCTTAAATAAAATGGTATTAAATGATCACAGGATATTATTTATACACTAGACGCCATCTACAGATGACAAGGAGGAGAAATGGGAGAAGGCAGAAGAAAGGGTGTCCTCGGCTCACGCAGAAGCAATAGTAAGTCACTCAAATAGAACAACCTCCCACTCGTTAAAACAAGCAATCCAAGATAGAAGGAACTGAAATGTTTTTCCTCCATTTTGGCTCAACAGAATTATTTCTTGTATAAATATTTTTTAAAGCAGAGAGGAGCCCATAGACACTTAATTTTTCCAAAATTGGGCCTCATTAAAAAAAAAAAATCACTAACCACTGATTAAAAGAAGAACTGAGAGGGGAGACCAATCAACAACAGTGACTGGAGAGCAGGCCTGTGCGACAGGCACGTGACCGACACGTGCTGCAAAGAACAGGGCTCAGAGACGAGAAGACGCACACTCAACACAGGACGGAACATCTCAGCGCGCTTCCCTGGGAACCAACTGCCTGTTTCAGTGGTAAGATAGAAACAGAATGTACCGTACAGAAATTCACATGGAATAAACAGCAAGGAAAACAGCTGATCCTTTAAGAAAAGAAGACACAGCAATACCAATTTCACCAAAAGGCAAGTTATTTATTTAAAATGGATAATAACGGGACAACAACAGGAATTCATCTCACATTATGAACAGAATCTCTTCTAATAGGAAAAATTTGAGTCTAACTAAATACATCCAATTCAGAGTTTTTAGAAAAGGTGGTGTTCTCTCATTTAAAAGTAACCTAGTCAACCCATAATATCTATCACTGGCAAAGTTTCAATAAAAACTGTGCATGTACACGTACATACACTTTTTCCAGGAATGTCTGAGTTTTGGATGATATTTTCATGCTTCAAGAAAAAGGGTGAGCCCCTCTAAACTGAAAGACACAAAACAATGATGATGCTTCCATACAATTTTAACATATAAATACAAAAGTTCTCCATAAAGGAGACAAGACAGACTCCAAAGGACCCTGTAGCAATGGCTCATAGCAAATTAGAGCCAATTTCAGGGCTGCCGTATGCCTATCCCACACTCAGACTAGATAATATCTGGTCCATTTAAAAGGGGGAAAAGATTGTATCAATAAACTCAAAGATACTGTTAAAAGAAAGATGCCTAACCACAAGTTCCAAACGTCTGATGGAGAGAAGTCTGGAAAAATTTTATGGCTCAGCCATCTAAAGGAAGGAAACCCATTCATCTGAACAAAAACACTGGTGAGCCCTGGGCCCGCCCTGGGGGCCTCAACGTACCCCACAGCTGGGCTGAAAATTAGGCACAATCTGGGACTTAGAATATGCATAGACTCCTCCAAAAATTGCTTCATTGAAAAAATATTGAGGTTTCAATCTAGATAGTCATTAGTAACTTGAAAAAACAAGAACATTATATAGCTCCTAGAGTCTCTGAGGTCCATGTCCAGTTTAAAATCCTTTACTGGAAGAGCTGGTTTCGGGAGCACATGAGCCTTCCTGAGACACTTGCCAGTGCAGACGTTTTCTGACATGGTCCCAGACACCACAAAAGCCACTCAACAGCTCAGAAATTCTGAGTGCGTTGTTTCCTCTCCTCCTATCTCCACAGTCATTCAAAGCCCAGCTGATTTCCAAGTGCTGAACTACAAATGCTATCTCTTTCTATTGTAATATGCACCTGGCTTTCACATAAGACATACTTATTATGGCTGTTTCAATTGCGATAATTGTGGATAAGCTCGTTTTCTAGATTACTGTTAGCGAATTCAAAGAGTCATAAAGCTACTCTGGCTTACTGTATTATAAAGAGAATTACTTATTTAAAATAGGGAATACTTTAGAATGAACTCGCAAATTAATCAGCTTATTATTTTGGAATGTGAACTGAATGTGGCTGTATTTAGCTGTTTATATTTAAGTGTACAAGACTTCTAAAATACAGTAATATACTACCTTAAAATAAGTTCATGCAAATTTAGGAATACAAAAGTTGCTCTTATACAAGCAATCACCTCAGGTGTTTCCTGGAGTCAAAAAATATGTATTTGAAATTATTTATTTTTCTGTGGCTAATGACAGTCACGCTGACAAAATTTATTAGTTCATCAAACTATAGTGCAAGAATATGAATTTATTTGTAATAAATTATCATTTTTGCATATATCAGTCAAAGCACAAGGCCTAAATACTTGCAAACAAAATGCATTATTAATTTAATTGTCACAGCCTATTTAGCTAACTTCTATTACTATTTGCCATAATATGCAACACATAAGAGGGGAGAATCAAATTCAAAACATAAAAAGAATAAACTGATTACATTGTCCTAGAGAAATTAAAATATAGCAAGCTTGCAAAACTATAGCAAGGCATTAATGTTTTAAATAGGTAAGAAAAAATGTTTAACTTAATTGAGAGAACACTTCTGCCCAAAGAGATGGTTGAACATGCTGATAAAGAGTTTCTTTGTTTCCTAAGACTATTAAAAGGCATCAATTCCGTCTCCAAGGAGGTAAGGAAGGTGCACTGGAAGGAAGGAGCATTTGGTATTCATCAGGCTAGATTCTGCTCCTTACATCTTACTCTTCTCCAGCTATGGACAAATATTGGTAAATTATGCTGTGGCTGCTGCTACTGCTGCTAAGTCGCATCAGTCGTGTCCGACTCTGTGTGACCCCATAGACAGCAGCCCACCAGGCTCAGCCATCCCTGGGATTCTCCAGGCAAGAACACTGGAGTGGGTTGCCATTTCCTTCTCCAATGCATGAAAGGGAAAAGTGAAAGTGAAGTCGCTCAGTCCTGTCCAACTCTTTGTGACCCCGTGGACTGCAGCCTACCAGGCTCCTCCGTCCATGGGATTTTCCAGGCAAGAGTACTGGAGTAGGTGGCCATTGCCTTCTCCAATGCTGTGGCTGAGGCCCTGGCATTCCAACTCAGCCTCTCTATGCAAGAAGAGGGACTGCCCTATTGATAAGCAGATACTATAAATAAGAGGCCTGCTCAAACACAGGAATTTTAGCAGTAAAAACAATTCAATCTAATGTTAAGCTCAGAGGAACTCTGCAGTCACACTACTTAGGAGGGAATGATATAGAAGATGAGGAATGCCTTCCCATTTGAGATTCATCTCCTGATTTTAGGACAAAAAATCATGTAAATGTTAGAGAAAAAGCTAATCATACCTCAAAGGGGAGAAAGACATACAATCCTTCTCTTGCCTCTATTTAGCCTTTCTTTTTGTATCAGGGACTGAAATGAAGGGAAGTAACAGAGAGCTATCCTGGAATGCAGAGGAAAAAGCGAATGGAAAAACCAAAGAGCACAGCTGGAATTTTCAAACACCTAGGATCACATTCAGAAGACATCTACTATCCTTAAGGTGCCTGCAGGATGAATATATGTACAAGGTGATGGATCCTTCATTAATATGAAGGATATTATATTCTTCATTAATATGAGGAATATATTTGAACAATATGAACAAATATATTCAAATTTTTTAAATTCCTAAATAAAAACCAAAATGATATCCTTGAGTTCAAAATATATACTAGTTATACAACAGGGAAATATTTTATTTTTATCATGCAATCTAGATTGAATGTTTTCATTCAAATTTGTTTTGTGAATAAAACACCCTAAGTACCTGTATGCAAAGATTTTCAATGTGAAATATAATAATCACCATGAGGAAGAGCACTAGAATTGGAATCAGAAAAATAACAACTCTAACACTTAACTATTTATAAGATATTGTATATTTCTCAATCTGTCTTTAATTCTGTAATATTAGAAAAATAATGCACCACTAATATAGTAATATAGGCTTCTGAAGTGGCTCAGTCAGTAAACAATCTGCCTGCAATTCAGGGGACCCCAGTTCGAGCCCTGGGTCAGGAAGTTCCCCTGGAGAAGGAAATGGCAACCCACTCCAGTATTCTTGCCTGGAAAATCCCACGGACAGAGGAGCCTGGCAGGATACAGTCCATGGGGTCACAAAGAGTTGGACATGCCTGAGCAAATAAACCACCACAATATGGTAATATGATTAACGAGATAATGCAAGTAAAAGCAACAAGAGCACAGTAACTACAGATGTTTTGTTTCTTAAGTGCTGATAAAACATAACTTTGACAAGTCCAAAATTACAATTTAAATAATAAAAAACTTTCAAATTTCAAGAATAATGCGTCCAGGATCTCCCTAACACATAAATATTGTCTCAAATTAAATATAATGTGACAAAGAAAAGTATGAGAAACCTAAAGGCAGAAAGCAGGCATACATAACATTCCAATATTCTGACATAGTAGACATGTCCAAACAAAAATGCTTAAGAAAACAATATGCCACCAATAGAAAAGTCCAGTTAAATTTCTTGTGAATATAGAAAATATTGATGAGTATTTCAATTTTTCTTAATTATTAAATATTTACAAATATGGCGGAAGAAGCCATAGGCTACAGTGTGACAGAACAAACTGCATCATGACTGGCATTTTACAACCGTATTGAAAACAAAAGTTTAAAGGAGTGTCTGCAGAATTTCACATGCTGTCTTTGAGCATCTGGGGCAAGTCGGAAACCTACCAGGTCTTTACAGGCGAGGATGCTCACACTAGTGTTGAAGGAGCTGCACCTTTTAGATTTAAAGTTTCAGAAGTAGCCAGGCTCACCTGGGAGCTGACACTGCTATATCTCAGCTCACCTAATATAATTAAGTCTGTGTGATGCAGCTAATTATGATACAGCAGCAAGAAGAAAGGAAACCTGGCAGTTGATGACATCGTAATTGTAGTGTTATTTTTCATGACATGGCAACCGTAGTATTATTTGGGGGATGACACAAGATGTATTTCTTTTTCAAATCAGCAATGTTTAATTCTACAGTGAGAATTCAGAAATGTCATTTTAAAACCTCAAAAATACACAAAGTTCAAAGGCAAATAGTTTGGTTTTACATATTTATTTTAGTTCATTCTAATGCATTCGCAGAGGTTGACTCCCTTTAATTTAGCTCTTCTGTTTCAAGGTCATTCCACAAATTGATAAAAAAAATCAAATCCTTCAAATCTTTCCCAATATGTTTAGATCAAATTTTCTAAAATTAAAATGCTACATGAAGTTCTTATGGGAGAATGGCATAATATATGATATTCAACATGAGAGTACCACTCGTGTAAAACATGACGAACTGACTGGATAAAACCGTAGGAGTCACCTCAGCAAACAAAAATCTAAAATGAAAATATACTTATCGTAATCAAAGTATTTTAAATGGATGAAAATTACCTTTCTTTTGGTGTGCCAACTCCATGTTTGCCTAATAGATGTGTATTTAAGTGTTTCTTCATAACAAATGCAACCCTGAAAAAAAAAAGACAAAAAGTTATTATAGAACTAAAACATAAGTCTCAACGAGAAATATATGCAAAATTTTAAAAAATTGACATGGATATATATATTTATAAATACATATAGTTGTAACACAAAAATGCACGTTACAATGTCACTGCATTCTAAGCAGAAAGTTGCATACAGACGGATATACTGCAATACCAGAAAACCCAAGGAAATAACTGCATTGCAATTCACTGGGTCATTTTCTCACTTGTGTATATGAACAAGGACCAAACCAACGATTTTAGCTCTTCAGTCACTGTCTTCACTTGTCAGTTAGTAAGAAAGATAAACCAACAACCTCAGTATCACACGCCCTGCCCCCGAGTCGATCCCACACTTCAATCATGAAATGAGTTTGAGAAAATGTCACTTTATTAAATATTTAAGGGACTATAAAAGAGAAAATGAATAGCCTTCAAGAAGCTTCCTTAAGAAGATGGTAATGATTTGAAGAGAGGTTCTTTAAAATGATATAGATGTTTACCATGTCTGCAACACATGCAAAAAAAATGTACTTAAGTGCCCAGAAGATATCAATAACTAAAACAAACAAAAAGTATTACCCGACATGCTATCTTATTTTACACACAAATCAGATCACTTAAATTCAATTTTGTTGACATAAATATGAAATGGACAGGAATCAGCAGCCACTGAATACAGCACCATTCTTCTACTGAATATAGTACAACACAATTTAATTATGTCGTGTGATTGTTTAAAACAACTTAGATCTCATTCCAAAGCATCAGACTAAAAGAGCTCTCTTGATAAGCGAAAAAATAAAAATTTACCGTTGTAACTTTCAATGTAAAAGGGCTTGCAAACATTTTTGTTAATTATGTATTACAGCTGTCCTTCATAAAGTTAATTACTAATAGCTGAAAGGCAACAGAATCTATTTGCATATGTACATGAAAGGCATGACATATGCAAAAATATGATTTTAATTAGCATTCTATGATATGAAGGGCTACAAATCAAATTGGCATGTTATAAGATTCTTAACATTAAACACTGAATTCATCTGGACATGTTTGCACAGACAGGCAACACAAGACCAAATAAAGTATTATGGCCTTATGGAAGAGATGGGTGTCAAAAGCCAAGACTGAAACAGTTTTTAAAAATGTAAATGTTCCTTTTCATGTCTGGTCTCTTCTGGTTATTTTCATAAAATATAGGGAACCTCAGTTTTGAGGCTAAAGTAATATTTGTATTTTTTTAATGACTGTGAGTTTATTATTCAAGTAACACATTTGTATACACTGAAAATAATATTCATTCTTTTATATACATTAATAACTATGAAGAACACATGCTTTACAACTATAAATAACCTATCACATCATCAATCCATAAATGGGAAAATCATTATTACATATAAAGAATCAAACTGTGGTGATATTAAATGCTTAGTAAAATAACAGTAACAAGACATTCTATATTTGTTTCACTTGATTTGAACAAAATAAATAATATTTTTCATTTCCTTTAAAAAGAATACCATAATAACAACAGTCCATTTAAGTCATGACTTTCCTACTGTCCTCTATTTTCCTATAATTAAAAAAACATAAAGCTAATAGCAAAGGGCAAAGGTTAAGAACCCAGAGCTGCAATGCACAGCTTATTTATATGGCCAAGTATAATTTAAGAGATCTGAGCTTAGAAACCACAGTGCAGTTTTAAAAAGAAAAAAATTTTATTAATTAAAATGCTTCAGGTTTAAGAAATAAACAAAAATATTACACTGCACAGGGGAATTAACTACACTACATAGAGAACGAAAGCTTCTTATAAAATTCTGACATTATCTGCTGAATGTCTGTAATAGTAAATATCCTAGTAATATTTTATTACTATGGGGAAGAATTTACAATACAAAAACACAGCTCAACTGTAGTCAAATGCAAAATATTCATTCATTCACAACCTGACATTAATCAAATCCTTTTAATTTGGTCCAAAGTACTATCAGTGTAAAAGTCTCAATGTCTTCGTCAGTAAAACAGTTTAAGTCAAACAGGACCAACTGAACTTACCTACCTCCATGGATAATAATATTGCCAGTAATTTGAGAGCACTGATTGGAGCCTATACTTCACTGCCACCATAAGAGTATTAATACTGTAACATAATAATTGTCTTGGAAATTTTATAGTCTAAATACCACCAGAAATGGAATGGGATGAGACGGTTGAGATGGTTGGATGGCATCACCAACTCAATGGACATGAACTTGGGCAAATTCCAGGAGATAGTGTGGGACAGGGAGGCCTGGCGTGCTGCAGTCCATGGGGTTGCAGAGTCGAACACGACTTAGCAACTGAACAAAACCACCACCACCAGACAAAACAAAAATAATCCTGAATCAGAAAAACCATAGGACTGAAACACCTTGCTCCCAATGAACCCACATGACTTTACACTTTTCATTCTGTCTCCACTCATTCTCCTTCCTAGGTACCAGCAATTGGCAGGTTCTCCATGTAGGAGGCAAAATCAGACAGTTAAAGCCGTGTCTTCACAGAGCTTTCCTTCTAAAATCTGTGGCTTCTCATCAGAATGAAGCAGCACTCAGCCTGCCTGGCTCCCGCATCAATCCTGCTCATCACACGTGCACACACTCATGCGTGTACTAAACCGGATCGGCTCCAGGCAGGCACAGTCTAGGCAACCGGGGTGAGTAGGTGATCAAACAAAGACAAGTCCCTACCTTGGAAACTGTAAAATCCAATGAGGGAAACAGGACAAAAACACCACCTATGACACAGAGCATCTTAAAGAGTGAAAGGGGTGGGTTAAAAAACAAAATAGAGAGGGAAGAGCTGACACCTCAGCAGGGACCAGCACTTTACCTTTGGGAGACTTGGGAGCGTAGTGAACATCGGGGAGCTGGTGTTCCCCCAAGCAGGGGTAGAGGCCGCAGAGGACATGGTGGCCAGAGAGACCAGGGGCACGAGCCTGAGGGACGGAGGGCAGAGGGGACTGGTGAGGGCACTGAGCCACGCAGCCAGGGCTGGCACTCAGGTGAGAAGGAAAGTGTCTGAACGGAGGCCCACGCAGGACACACACTTCAACAGAGGCTTCCAGCTGTTCTGCTTTGAACAGACTGGGGATGGCAGTGGGGAGAAAGAGAGGGATGAACCAACTGGCTCCTGCAGTAAAGCCCAGGCAAAGGTGATGGTGGTCTGCACCGAGGACCGGCATGAAAGAGGAGATCTGGTCAAATCCCAGACGCACATTCACAGCCAGAGGCAAACAAATCTCCACGGGGACTGGACATGGAGTTACAAGCAAGGAGTCAAAGACAACGTCAGAGATTTGGGTCTGGGGAAGCTGAGCTGGTTGGAAGGAGAATATCAGTTTGGGACTTGTTCAACGAGAAAGTCCACGGACATCCAGACAGATCTCCAACAGGAAGCAGACTCTACCGGTCTTGAGTTCAAGGGCAAGAGTCATGCTAGAAATATACACTCTGTGGCTCTCCACCTGGGCAGTGCCTTGACAATCTAGAGGAACACTTTGAAATAATAAAAAGTAGTGTTGTTTAAAGTATGATTGATTTCCAGGTATCTATAATGGCCTGGGATAGCATTGTTTGAAATGGTTTTTGGTGTCAAAAGAAAAGTGCAATAGTAGCATTCTCATACTAGCTACAGATTTCTACTTTTTAGTACAAAAATTTCCTATTTGAACTTCAAATTTTAAAATCATTTTTTTCACACTGTATGGAGATACAATAAAAACCTCTTCGTTCAGTCGCTCAGATTTTCTCATTGCAGATTCTCTTCACTTGTGAGTCATGAAAGATGATCTGACTTATCTATTAAAGCAAATACAATTCAGAACCATGACTGGAGAGAATAGGACACACACACAAACAGGAGCATCCCAGAGCCAGGTCTCGGAAACAGCAGAAAGAAAACATCAGAATTAAGCAAGGAGAAAGAAGACATGTATTTTAAAATGAGGATGAAGGTACACTAAGAATTCTCATCACCCCCACTTGGAATTTGAAAGATTTCCCTTCTGCCTTAAAATCAGCAGTACTGGTCAACCAAAGGAATCTAGTTTCCTTTGAATACAAAATCAATACAAGCCAATCCACTTAATTTTCATCACTTTATACATATTTATAAGCAGCAGCCAATTCATATAATAAACTCCCTATGGCTGAAAAAGAAAGTATAAACAAAACCTTAAGTGATGATTCTCTGAAGAATGATCATGATCATTCCCCCATGATCATGTAAGTTTAAGATGCACAAAAATATATTATCAATAGTGTGATCTGACTTTTGGAGCAAATGTCACTTGTATGGAAGACAGTATGGAGATTCCTTAAAATCTATTAATAAAACCAGCAATCCCACTTGTACGCATGTACCCTGAGGAAACCAAAATGAAAAAGATACATGTATCTCACTTGAGAGCCCCTTGGACTGCAAGGAGATCCAACCAGTCCATCCTAAAGGAAATCAGTCCTGAATATTCATTGGAAGGACTGATGTTGAAGCTGAAACTCCAATACTTTGGCCACCTGATGCGGAAGAACCTACTCATTTGAAAAGACCCTGATGCTGGGAAAGATTGAAGGTGGGACAAAAAGGGGACAACAGAGGATGAGATGGTTGGATGGCATCACCGACTCAATGGACATGAGTCTGAGTAAACTCTGGGAGTTAATGAGGGACAGGCAGGCCTGGCATGCTGCAGTCCATGGGGTCGTAAAGAGTTGGACATGACTGAGCAACTGAACTGAACTAATCCTACTGTTCACTGCAGCACTATTTACAATAGCTAGACCATGGAAGTAACCTAGATATCCATCGACAGAAGAATGGATAAAGAAATTGTAGAACATATACACAATGGAATATTCCTCAGCCATAAAAAGGAACACATTTGAGTCAATTCTAAAGAGGTGGATGAACCTACAACCTATTATATAGAGTGAAATAAGTCAGAAAGAGAAAGATAAATAGCATATACTAATGCATATATACAGAATCTAGAAAGATGGTACCAAAGAATTTATTTGCAGGGCAGCAATGGAGAAACAGACATAGAGAACAGACTTATGGACATGGGGAGAGGGGAGCAGAGGGTGAGATGCATGAAAGAGTAACATGGAAACTTACATTACCATATGTAAAACAGATAGCCAACGGGAATTTGCTGTATGACTCAGGAAACTCAAACAGGGGCTCTGTATCAACCTAGAGGGTGGGGTGGGGAGGGAGATGGGAGGGAGGTTCAAGAGGGAGGGGATATATGTACACCTATGGCTGATTCATGTTGAGGTTTGACAGAAAACAGCAAAATTCTGTAAAACAATTATCCTTCAATTAAAAAATAATAATTTTTTATTTAAATAAAAAATGTATAGAAAATTTTGCCCTTTTGCTTGATATATTTTTTATGATTAATGAGGTATTACCATTCTGAAAATGAACTTAAATGAATAATTATTTTTATACTATAGTTTTACATGTTAATTTCCATTTTAAATGGTATAGGTATAAATGACAGATGAACGAGAGATTTTTAATACTGCAATAAGCGTGCATTTCTCCCAGTGACTTCACAGCACCAAAGCAATGGCTTCTGAAAGATGCCCACATACTAATCTTGTGAAACCTCTTAGGTTACATGGCACACAAATGGAATTAAGGTTGCTAAACAGCTGGCTTTAAAATAGGAAGATGATCCTGTATTCTCTGGGTGGACTCAACGTAATCTGTATCCTTAGACACAGAAGAAGTAGACAGAAGAAAGAAGCTAAGAAAGAGACACGACCATGAGGGCAGGATCACAGAGATGCTAAGCTGCTGCCTGGGAAGACAAAGGACTTGACCAGAGCCAAGGAATGCATGGGGTCTCTAGAAGCTGACACTGAACAACCTGCTTCCTAACAACCAGCTCCCAAAGCGCTCATTACCGAGGCTCCCCCTTCTCAGTGCCCCACGGAACAGCAGTGCTCTCATTCTACCGTTCCTTCCACACTTACTAGCTGGCCTTCTTCCGTAAAGAACTTCAGGATTTTGCTCTTGTCTCTGTCTTGCCTGTTCTCTTTGGCTCTCTTTGAAGAGTACTTTAAATGGAATGTTGGATTTTCACTTTTATGCCATGCTTTATAATCAGTTATCACTACTATTCTCTGTAGCTGTCATACTACCCCAAAATTGGTCAATGGAAGCCAATGGAAGCTAGCTTCTATGTCCTTTTGACACCACTCTTCTTAGCATTCAGGCTCTTCCTTATTTTTTCTAGCAGATGTTCCAGGCTCACCAAGTCCCTTCCCTACTGGATCAGCCTTGGCTTCTTACTGTAAGGAGTGGTGTTGAGAAAGTAAGACCTAAATGCTAACTATGAGGATGGTTTTGGGGTATTACTGAGTCCAAGCCCTCTCAAGAGCGAGAAGACTAGATAGTTGCCTGAAAAGGAAACCGAGGATCTCAAACGTAAGGCCACACTTGGTACATGAGCATTCATTGTAACAATCAGTCATATCTTTTCCTTATTCTAAAATACCTTCTAATGTATTTTCAAATGGTGTATAAATACATTTCTGTAAACGAACTGCATTTTATCTATAGAAGCAAAACTTTCTATTGCTGTCTCAAACTCTAATAACTTACTTCTGGAGCTCTTTCTTCTCAACCACTTTCAAACACTTTCTGCTTCTCACTGCTGTTGACGCTGTTCCTCCTCTGGTCCTCGTCGGGTGATACTTCTACTCACACACCATCTTATTTCAAAGGTATAAATCAATTCCTGGGCTTCAGTGCATAACCTCTAAGTGAATGACTCTCAGATATGTATCTCCACCCAGGACCTTTCTCAGGGGCATTCTTTCTTGTCTGAATTGCCAATAAATCTTTAAAACATGTCCAACACTCAGTCATGATCTGCCCTCACGAAAAGGCTGCTCCAGACTTCCCTAATTCTACAACTGTGCCGGCTTCCCAATTTAATAATTACATGCTCATGTGTGTGCTTCTTCACAACTGCTCCCTCTCAAGACTATGCTTCTCTCTCTCAACCAGAGTTACCCTAGACCAAACCATTTTACTGACATGCTGTAGCTTCAAGGTGTTCTCCATTAGAATTCACCCCATATACCACCATCACGCAACCTTCCTAAAAACACGTTCATACTGCAGCTCAGCTCATAAACATTTTATGCTTCCTTTCTGAATTGAATAAAGCACCAAATCTTAAGCAAATAAATATTAGTCTTCAGTCTTCATTCTGAACTAGCTATTCCTACCTTCTCGATGCACCCTCAGGAAAGAATCTTCAACTAAGGCCAAAAAATTAAAATTCTGACAAAAATGTGAAAACACTGTATTGTGCAATAATAGCAGCATGATCTAAATATTCTGATCAATAAGAAGTACAGAATATTTCTCAGACGATGTTAGACTTAAAAGGGATAAAAGTATGTACACAATGTAATCCCATATAGATATAAGTACATTTTTGTATTCAGACAGATACAAATATACGCAAAGAAAAGCAAGTATCAGACAAATTCACTCTGAATGAGATTTAGTTTTAGATTATTTATACTCTTTGTATTTCTACAATGAGCAAATTTTTTAAAGCAAAATGATGTTTCACACTTTACCCAGCATTTTTATGTTTCCTCAATGGCTCCACATTACTGAATGAGTAACTGGTGGAGGCATTATCGGCTCAAGCTGAGAGAAGAGGGAATTGAGGCTCACAGAAGATAAGTGACTTTGACTTTTTCAAGAAAATGTGGCAAAGGAGCTGAAAATGCAAAAGTAGGATTCATGCCTGGTGACCTTTCTACAGAGCTCTTTCCACCATTCCACACCTCCTGACTAATGAAAGATTATACCCTCATGGGAAACAAGGAAAAAGAAAAAGGACATACTACAGAAATAAAAGTGTTCACAAATAAAATTGGTATAGTACAATCAATACTGTTACAAATGAGTATGACGCTTTCTAAAAGGGAAAAACCAAGTAGTTGATACAGGACAGATTTTTCTTTTAATTCATTGAGATTAGAAAAGTGCTATAATATTTAAAAAGAAAATATTTATCATATAATGAGGGTACAAACTAAAAATCAATGACCTGTAAAGCAGATCAGACAAAAATAAATATGTACGATCAGTTAACAAGTATAATTATGCTCAGAAATAAATATAAAGATGCTGATCATTATTAAAACAATAGTCAACTAAGATAAATTATGTTGCTTTTATTATAAACAAAATCAAGATAAAATAAAATATTGTACACTCAGTGTCAGAAATCAAGATCATGCTAATATTAGTGTGATAATGTAAAATTCACTGTACAATATTTTGAGAATCTAAATGAAATACTAAATCTTCATCTACATAATACATAAAATGAAATACATTATATACCACTGTCGATATATTTCTAAGTAGCTTCCAATTATGCTGTTTAACCATGACTTGGCGGAAAAAATTTTCTCATCCATTTGTCTTATCTATAAATAAGCACACTAACTTACAGGAATATAGAAAAACCTGAACTTCAAATGAATTCAAATCTGTCAAAAAATTTACCTTGAAAGTAAAGGAAAAATATACGGTTCTATGATATTTGCTTACTCCAAAATTCAGAAGTGAACAGGTATTAAATAACACTTAAAAATTACATTTCTCAAACTATCTTACCAAGTCATTGCTAAGCCAAACCAAGTATGACTTTCATTGTTTCTCAAGTATCTTCAGGTAGAATTTCTCAGAATGCTATTGTCTTTATGGTTATAATTATCACATAGAACTGACTACTTACAAATTTTATGTGTTTACCCTTATATTTTACATAAAGAAACTCCATTCAAAAACAAATTATCAACATCCCCAAATTTAAAACTACCAAGAATCCTTTAACATTTAACATTATAATTGTTATTTTCTTAAATGTCTCTGATTCTTCATGAAAATAAATATTATGTTTATTGAAATTCCCCATAAAGAAACAAAACTTGGAAAACCTTGGTTCATTCACAAGAAAGAAAAACTTTTCTAAGTGTCATAACTCTTTCAAAAGTAAGCACTCTGTGTCCAAGAACCAGCAGTGAGTTCTTAGATTTTATAAAATATTAGTTTCAGCAATCAGAAACAGTGTTCCTGAGACACTGTGAGGTGCTGCACAAACACACACACTCACTCACACGCCACCCCAGCACAAAGGAGCAAGGGGAGACTTCAGCGGGTTCTCACCCCTTTATTTCTGGAGTTTATCTGCTCAATTATCACAATTATTAGTATTGTCAAAACTATAAATACTATATCCCAAAGACCTTACTATTACATTCAGTTCAGTCACTCAGTAAGTCTCCAGCTCTTTGCAACCCCATGAACTACAGCAGGCCAGGCTTCCCTGTCCATCACCAACGCCCAGAGTTCACTCAAACTCATGTCCATTGAGTCGGTGATGCCATTCAGCCATTTCATCCTCTGTCATCCCCTTCTCCTCCTGCCCCCAATCTTTCCCAGCATCAGGGTCTTTTCCAAGGAGTCAGTTCTTCACATCAGCTGGCCAAAGTGTTGGAGTTTCAGCTTCAGCATCAGTCCTTCTAATGAATATTCACGACTGATTTCCTTTAGGATGGACTGTTTGGACCTCCTTGCAGTCCAAGGGACTCTCAAGAGTCTTCTCCAACACCACAGTTCAAAAGCATCAATTCTTCTGTGTTCAGCTTTCTTTATAGTCCAACTCTCACATCCATACATGATTACTGGAAAAACCATAGCCTTAACTAGATGGACCTTTGTTGGCAAAGTGGTATCTCTGCTGTTTAATATGCTGTCTAGGTTGGGCATAGGTTTTCTTCCAAGGAGTAAGCGTCTTTTAATTTCGTGGCTGCAGTCACCATCTGTAGTGATTTTGGAGCTCCCAAAAATAAAGTCTGTCACTGTTTCTATTGTTTCCCCATCTATTTGCCATGAAGTGATGGGACCAGATGCCATGATCTTAGTTTTCTGAATGTTGAGCTTTAAGCCAACTTTTTCACTCTCCTCTTTCACTTTCATCAACAGGCTCTTTAGTTCTTTGCCCTCTGCCATACAATTGGTGTCATCTGCACATGTGAGGTTATTGATATTTCTCCTAGCAATCTTGATCCACCTTGTGCTTCATCCAGCCTGGCATTTCCCGTGATGTACTCTGCATATAAGTTAAACAAGCATGGTAACACTATACAGCCCTGACGTACTCCTCTCCCAATATGGAACCAGTCTGTTGTTCCATGTCCAGTTCTAACTGTTGCTTCATGACCTGCATACAGATTTCTCAGGAGGCAGGTCTGGTATTCCCATCCCTTTCAGAATTTTCCAGTTTGCTGTGATCCACACAGTCAAAAGCTTTCACATAGTCAATAAAGCAGAAGTAGATATTTTTCTGAAACTCTCTTGCCCTTTCAGTGGTCCAACAGATATTGGCAATTTGATCTCTGGTTCCTCTGTCTTTTCTAAATCCAGCTTGAACATCTGGAAGTTCACGGTTCACATACTATTGAAGCCTGGCTTGGAGGATTTTGAGCATTACTTTGTGAGATGAGTGCAATTGTGCAGTACTTTGAGCATTCTTTGGCATTGCCTTTCTTTAGGATTGGAATAAAAACTGACCTTTTCCAGTCCTGTGGCCACTGCTGAGTTTTCTAAATTTGCTGGCATATTGAGTGCAGCACTTTCACGGCATCATCTTCAATGTAATATTACATTGCTGCTGCTGCTGCTGCTGCTAAGTCCCTTTAGTCGTGTCCGACTCTTCATGACCCCATGGACTACAGCCTACCAGTCTCCTCTGTCCATGGGATTTTCCAGGCAAGAGTACTGAAGTGGGGTGCCAATGCCTTCTCAAATATTACACTGAAGACTTTCAACTAACTACATTCTTAATCATTCTGAAAGCAATCACATATTTGGGCATTTTTTTGTTTTGTATATTTTAGCTGTTTGTAGAGAGGGAGATTATAAACCTCTGTTCTGAACCTACCAATTTACTTAACCCTTAAAACAATCTAATTGATGGATGGAAAACATGAGGCGCTTTAAGTATACTTTAAATAACTCCCCGAGATTGCACAGCTAGTAAAGGGCAGAGTCGGGATTTGAGCACAGGCTGTCTGGTCAGAGCCTACACACTGTTCAGTTCAGTTCAGTTCAGTTGCTCAGTTGTGTCCGACTCTTTGCGACCCCATGAAGTGCAGCACGCCAGGCCTCCCTGTCCATCACCATCTCCCAGAGTTCACTCAAACTCACGCCCATCGAGTCCGTGATGCCATCCAGCCATCTCATCCTCTGGCGTCCCCGTCTCCTCCTGCCCCTAATCCCTCCAAGCATCAGAGTCTTTTCCAATGAGTCAACTCTTTGCATGAGGTGGCCAAAGTACTGGAGTTTCAGCTTTAGCATCATTCCTTCCAAAGAATACCCAGGACTGATCTCCTTTAGAATGGACTGGTTGGATCTCCTTGCAGTCCAAGGGACTCTTAAGAGTCTTCTCCAACACCACAGTTCAAAAGCATCAATTCTTTGGCGCTCAGCTTTCTTCACAGTCCAACTCTCACATCCATACATGACCACAGGAAAAACCATAGCCTTGACTAGACGAACCTTTGTTGGCAAAGTAATGTCTCTGCTTTTCAATATGCTATCTAGGTTGGTCATAACTTTCCTTCCAAGGTCTTTTAATTTCATAGCTGCAGTCACCATCTGCAGTGATTTTGGAGCCCAGAAAAATAAAGTCTGACACTGTTTCCACTGTTTTCCCATCTATTTCCCATGAAGTGATGGGACCAGATGCCGTGATCTTCGTTTTCTGAATGTTGAGCTTTAAGCTTGGTCACTAAACCATCCTGTCATTCTTTATCTTATAAATTATAATCAGGTATTGGGCCTTATTTCACACATCTGATGCATCTGTTTTCTTTCTTTTTTTTTTTTTTTTCAACTAAAAAGTTACCTGCTAAAATAAGTAAAGAAAATCATAATGAAAGGTATTTTATTTCTGAATTCAAAAAACAACACAGGTAAGCAGAACTTTTTTTTTTAAATTAGAGTTTAGTTGCTTTGATTAGTTTCTGCTGTACAACTAAGTGTATCAGCAAGATAGTCTTAAAATGCTAAAATCGAAAGTCAAAAACCTGGTCTAATCTAGGCTCTGAAATTAACAGTGACTTGACCTCAATTCAGTTCACAACAATGAAATGTAAAGCAAAATGAAATCACTGATACCTAAATTGTGAAAAAAAATACAATGAATTTAGTAAACAACTGTATTAGTCATAAACTGTAGAAGGAAGCCTGCTATAACCAACAAAAGGATACATAGAAAAGGAAGCAAAAACAAACAAGATCAGACACGTTCAAGTGGACACAGTGTGATAGGAAGGAAGGAAGGGTGAGTGAGAAAGAAGACACTGACCATATGGTACACAATTGAAAACTTTCAAAGAGTCCACACGGAGCAGCCCTTTAAGCTATTCATACCTCAACTCCTCAACAAGGGTGAGACCTCCTGTTACTGTAGGGTATTATCCCAGGAAAGGAAACTGCTAATGTGTCAACAGAAATCCCAATACATGCAGTGCCCTGGGGGAAAGCGCAGCCAGAGGCCTGGAGGGCATCAGACCCGGGGAAGGGTCCAGCCATGCGGTGATGGGCGAGCCATCTCTCCCTGGGGTTGCTGGGAGCCCAGCGCGCCCTCAGGAGCTGGCGGCTGGCTTTACAGTGATGAGGACGACTGGAGCTGGAGGAAGCCAGTGAGAGCGCAAGCACGGGAGCTTTCCATGGAGAATGGACGCCCTGAATCCCAGGTCACCCTTCCAAACCATGAAGACTTTCTCCGTCATAGTCTATGCAAGGAGTAAGGAACAAAAACTAAGAAAATATACCATTTTGGAGCGTGAATACTTTATGCCAAATAGGGTAACAAATGTTTGCCAAGAATTATCAGATGTATGGCATTACTAATCTATTTCCAAATAAAAAAAACTGAGGTATAATGGAATTAAATATAGCAATGGAATTATTTCTATAAACAGTATACAGAAGCCTATAGTAAAGTGCCTAGAAATGCAAGAAATGAAGTTCAGTCCAGTTCAGTCACTCAGTAGTGTGCGAAATGCAGTAAGCCTCGATAAATGATTGCTATTAATAAATTAAGAGTCTCTTCCTATCCAAGCATATAATTCTGATATTGTCTTTATTGATTAAATGGGTAAGAGCTATAATACATGAGGGTGTTTATGTCAAGGAATAAAACAGCAATCAATAAATTCACCAAAATGGGGACTTCTATTTTTACGTGTAATTTGTCTTCAAATTTCTTCCAGGATATTTTGTGTAAACTGACAATGCAATAATATCAAATGCAGCCACGTCAGTGAGGGGTGGTAACCAGTCCTCCTCTAGCCCTGTCTTAGAGGAAATCAGAAAAGGCTGAGCCCGCCGGGACCAGCAGACAGCCACTTCCAAGGCTCACACATGATCTAATACTCAATAAGAAATATTCACTGGTAATTTCCATTAGCGGAGTTGCCAGAGTGTACTGCTAAACTGTTCAAAAGTGCTATTTCCAGGGCTTACTAAAGGCACTTATGGTCTAATGGTAATTGGGGGCTGGGGAATTTTTAAATTTATTACTTTCAAAATATTATTTGGCAAACAAGAATATTCAAGTTGCAATTTATGTGAAAATGAACTGAAACTGATCCTACCAATTTAATATGCCTATCCAAACCAAAGCGTATTGAGCTATTTATAAACAAAAGCCCCAAACTGAGATTTCAGAATGATACAATTATCTGAATTGAACACACCACCACAAGATATATGCAGATAAGGGTAATCTGTGTGTTACATCAAGGTTCATACATAGTTAAATGTCTTTTGATGAACATAATTAAACAAAAAATTAGAGCACAATAGAATGTATTTAATAATAAAATTTTATAGAACAGAATTTAATCTTTATTTAATGATTCAGCAGGCATATCAAAAACACAGAGTGCTTCAGGGAGATAATCATCACCATCAATTACTGCTGCACTGAAGAGACGCACAAGTGTCGATTAATAAGAGTTCTGGGTGACTTATTTTCCTATAACAATTTACAATAAAATGAACTAAGTGAACCAACTGAAATAAGAAACACTCAGGAATTTTTGAAATAATAACAAAATTCTGGATTACTTCCTTTCCCTTTTATAATTCTCTTATCTAAAATAAGATATGTTAGCAAATGTTAGCTTTACAACTCATTATTTCAGTTACAGACTGCAAAGAGAAAATGTGAATTAGAAAGAAGAATGACTATGCCCCTAAGACTGGCCCGTGGGTCCTCCTCAGGGGCGGGCGGTGCTGGTTGTCTACTGCTCTGCGCACCACGACAGGCAGAGGCAGAGCACTCCTTCTGTCTTGGTGAGAGATTGGACGCAGATGAAGACGACGTGTACACGTGCACAGATGGCCAGGGGTAGAGTCTGGCGGCTCTGCAACATGACAACGTGGATAAGCCAAACCACACTTACTAGAATTCCACTCTCAAGATGTACCAATTATAAACCACCAGGAGAGAGTCTGGGGGCGGAAAACAGGGGGCGGAAGTGGAGCAATCGGGGCTCACAGGTATTATCATTGGGATCATCTGATTGTCATAAAGCAGCAACAAACTCCCCTCTCCACAGTCAAGGGGCTTTCCTGACTCCTGGTCCAACTGTATACATATAAGCAGCTGAGGAAGAAACAGGCTTCTACAGAAAGCACCACCAGCCCCTCTCCGGGTCCTCAGGTAAGACAATGAAAACATTCAGAGGACTCCATCTGTCCTCAGGGCTCCAGCCCATGCTTGTGGGTTCCATCCAGTTCTCCCTAATTTACACCCTTTCTCACATCTCAACTGCCTACCCTGTAGCTTTCAAGCTCCAACATTAGATGCAACGATAACACTTTACAGAGACTGGATGAAAAGCTCCTACTGAAGTATAAGACCAAATCCCTATAACGAATCCCTGAACTTTAGTCACAACACACACACACACAGAGTAATATATGTATATGTATATTCCAAATGCCTGACTAATTCAAAAGTTACATGATGGAGACACAGGGATTTACCCTTACCCATGTAAAACTGAAAAACCAACAACATACATGAAATAACAATTTTTAAGACACAGGACATCAGACTAAGAAAGTGATCTGATTGAGACAATTGTCAGACAGGTTAACAAAGTGCGGGGAGGTAGCAGGAGAGGAACAGAGTCCCTGACTTGAGACAAAATGAGACCATGTAAAGACCAGGCAGCTGGAACTTGGAGGACAGATTACGGAGAGGAGAAACCTACACATACAGAGAACTGAAGATCTGCAGAGGGAAGGCAGGGCGCATTCAGCTAATTATTGATCAAGCTGATGTGTGAAGGCACTACACAATGGTAATATAGGAACATGCAGAAAAGATTAGAAGGAACAGCACAAGTCAGTGCTCACCCAGGGCCAGACTGTGCAGAAAGGTCGGTCTCAGCAGCGGAGAAGAATTAGCCACAGACTAAGATCTGTTCGAACCTACTCAAAAGTGAAGCACAAAATGTGAAACTTTTTTCAACTGAATTAACTGCATCCCAAAACAAGGCTAAGAATGTGTACTGAAATGTATATCAAAAGTTATGAGCAAAAAAAAAAAAAAAGTTATAAGGAGCTAAAGCAGTGGTGAGAGGAAAAGTTACAGCTATAAAATCTCTATTTTTAAAAAGAAGAAATACTTCAAATAAATCAACAACCTAACTATCCACGTTAAGAAACAAGAAAAAGAAGAACAAACAAAACCCAATACAAGCAGAGAGAAGGAAATTAAAAACTAGAGTATAAACAATGAGGGAAAATAGCCAAAATCAACAAACTCAAAAGTTGCCTATTTGAAAAGATCATCAAAACTGACTAACTCAAGATCATCTACCAAAAAACGCTACAACTAACGTGGTACTGAATGGTGAACAAATGAATTACACCACTCTAAGTTCAGGAACAAAACTGGGATTTATGCTCTCATCACTTCTGTTCGACACTGTACGAGATGTCTCAGCCAGGGAACTCGGGCAAGGAAAAAGAGACAAAAAGGAATCCAGATTGGCAAGAAAGAAGGATACGTATTCATAGTTGACATGACCACGTACATAGATCCTAAAAAAAATCAACCAAAAAACTAACAAACAACTATAGCAATGTTGCAGGATACATTATTAATATTTAACAAATCACTGGTACTCTATGCACTAATGATAAAGAAAAAATAAAATTATGAAAACATTTAAAATATGTAGGAATAATTTTAAACAAAAAAGTGCAAGATATTCACTGAAAATTGTCAAATATCATTAAAGAAAACTAAAGACTTAAGTAAACAGACAGATATCCCATGTTCATGGATTCAAACACAATATATTACAGTTACAACATATAGTGAACACATAACCCAGCAATTCCACTCCTAAGTATGTACTCCAGGGAACTGAAAAACCTATGTCCATACAAAATTTGCACATGAATATTCAGAATAGCAATAGCCAAAAGGTAGAAATAATCCAGATGCCCATAATACCATGAATGGACAGAGAAAATGTGCTATATTCATATCATACAATAGTGTTCAGCTATAAAAAGAAATGAAGTACTAATAGATTAACGTTATAACATGGATGAATCTGGCAAACATGCCACAAGCCAGGCACAAAAGGCCTCATATTGGATGATTGAATTTATACAAAATGTCTAGAAGAAGCAAATCTATACGGACAGGCAGTAGATTATGTGCAGATGAACCAAACTGAACAGCAGATGACTTTTTCTCTGCTCACAAAGAACAGAGTACACCACTCATTTAGGTATTCATTCTTTTTTTTAATATAGATTTATTTATTTTAATTAGAGGCTAATTACTTTACAATATTGTATTGGTTTTGCCATATATCAACATGAATCTGCCACGGGTGTACATGTGTTCCCCATCCTGAACCCCCTCCCACCTCCCTCCCCGTACCATCCCTCTGGGTCATCCCAGTGCACCAGTCCTGAGCACCCTGTATCCTGCATCGAACCCAGACTGGCAATTCGTTTCATATATGATATTATACATGTTTCAATGCCATTCTCCCAAATCATCCCACCCTTGCCCTCTCCCACAGAGTCCAAAAGACTGTTCTATACATCTGTGTCTCTTTTGCTGTCTCGCATACAGGGTTATCGTTACCGTCTTTCTAAATTCCATATATATGTGTTAGTATACTGTATTGGTGTTTTTCTTTCTGGCTTACTTCACTCCATATAATAGGCTCCAGTTTCAACCACCTCATTAGAACTGATTCAAATGTATTCTTTTTAATGGCCGAGTAATACTCCATTGTGCATATGTACCACTGCGTTCTTATCCATTCATCTGCTGATAAACATCTAGGTTGCTTCCATGTCCTGGCTATTAGTTTCCACATATTACATATCAGTAAAAAGAGAACTACAAACGATTGATGAGAATATCATTGTGTATCTTGATAGACCAAAAATATTGTTAAATGATTAAGTAGGTGAGATTCAGTAATGCCTAAAAGAATTCTGGACACTTTCAAAGACAGAGTAAAACATAAAGATAACTAGAATTTGCTATGAGGGGCAGTTTCTGGCAGAAGAAAATTATGAGAAAAAGTAAACCCATTTGAGAACCTGAGGACTGTGACTAGACTACAGCATCAGATCAGATCAGTCGCTCAGTCGTGTACGACTCTTTGCAACCCCATGAATCGCAGCACGCCAGGCCTCCCTGTCCATCACCAACTCCCAGAGTTCACCCAGACTCACGTCCATCGAGTCAGTGATGCCATCAGGCATCTCAACTTCTGTCGTCCCCTTCTCCTCCTGCCCCCAACCCCTCCCAGGATCAGAGTCTTTTCCAATGAGTCAACTCTTCTCATGAGGTGGCCAAAGTACTAGAGTTTCAGCTTTAGCATCATTGGTTCCAAAGAAATCCCAGGGCTGATCTCCTTCAGAATGGACTGGTTGGATCTCCTTGCAGTCCAAGGGACTCTCTTTGGTGTTGGTCTTCTCCAACACCACAGTTCAAAAGCATCAATTCTTCAGTGCTCAACCTTCTTCACAGTCCAACTCTCACATCCATACATGACCACAGGAAAAACCATAGCCTTGACTAGACGGACCTTTGTTGGCAAAGTAATATCTCTGTTTTTGAATATGCTATCTAGGTTGGTCATAACTTTCCTTCCAAGGAGTAAGTGTCTTTTAATTTCATGGCTGCAGTCACCATCTGCAGTGATTTGGGAGCCCAGAAAAATAAAGTCTGACATTGTTTCCACTGTTACCCCATCTATTTCCCATGAAGTGGTGGGACCGGATGCCATGATCTTCGTTTTCTGAATGTTGAGTTTAAGCCAACTTTTTCACTCTCCTCCTCCACTTTCATCAAGAGGCTTTTTAGATCCTCTTCACTTTCTGCCATAAGGGTGGTGTCATCTGCATATCTGAGGTTATTGATATTTCTCCTGGCAATCTTGATTCCAGTTTGTGTTTCTTCCAGTCCAGCGTTTCTCATGATGTACTCTGCATATAAGTTAAATAAACAGGGTGACAATATACAGCCCTGATGAACTCCTTTTCCTATTTGGAACCAGTCTGTTGTTCCATGTCCAGTTCTAACTGTTGCTTCCTGACCTGCATACAAATTTCTCAAGAGTCAGATCAGGTGGTCTGGTATTCCCATCTCTTTCAGAATTTTCCACAGTTTATTGTGATTCACACAGTCAAAGGCTTTGGCATAGTCAATAAAGCAGAAATAGATGTTTTTCTGGAACTCTCTTGCTTTTTCTATGATCCAGCAGATGTTGGCAATTTGATCTCTGGTTCCTCTGCCTTTTCTAAAACCAGCTTGAACATCAGGAAGTTCACGGTTCACATATTGCTGAAGCCTGGCTTGGAGAATTTGGAGCATTACTTTACTAGCGTGTGAGATGAGTGCAATTGTGCGGTAGTTTGAGCATTCTTTGGCATTGCCTTTCTTTGGGATTGGAATGAAAACTGACCTTTTCCAGTCCTGTGGCCACTGCTGAGTTTTCCAAATTTGCTGGCCTATTGAGTGCAGCACTTTCACAACATCATCTTTCAGGATTTGGAATAGCTCAACTGGAATTCCATCACCTCCACTAGCTTTGTTCATAGTGATGCTTTCTAAGGTCCACTTGACTTCACAATCCAGGATGTCTGGCTCTAGGTCAGTGATCACACCATCGTGATTATCTGGGTCATGAAGATCTTTTTTGTACAGTTCTTCTGTGTATTCTTGCCATCTCTTCTTAACATCTTCTGCTTCTGTTAGGTCCATACCATTTCTGTCCTTTATCGAGCTCATCTATAGCACGGAGATAAGCAAAGAGAGGCTGGAAAACTATTTCACAGACAAACTATAAGGGAACTGGAAAATGACAGTATGGGTTTTACATAGTATTCGATGTGTTTCCTAAGAACAGAGCTATAAATGGAAAATATGCTTTAGTAAACAACTCTGTTGGAAATAAAAAGTCCGCTTATTGGGGAAAAAAACAATCCAAAACCAGTGAACTCATCTAGCACTCAGGCTTAAAAAACATAATTATTTAAAAGAATCTAGCACTCTTAGCAAAAAAAGCTGATTCTAGGCCTGGGATATCTTACTGTGCCAGAAGTAAGAAAATGCTCAAAGAATGACAGGCCAATACAAAAGAATGAAGAAAACAGTGTGAACACGCTACTGCTGGCCAGCCTGGGGTAACGCGAGCCACAAACACAACAAATATGGAAATGATTCATAAATTTTAAAACATCCGCGTGGGTCCAATGACACACAAAAACAAACCAAAAAAACCCCAGATTAAAAAAAAAAAAAAACCTCTTCCAACTAATAGATACAGGAGTATCAGATATGCTACAAAATTACCAGAATTGATCCTCAAAGCTTAAACCAGCTGTCCTCTTTCTCCTCTCAATAACCACAAATACAATTGATTTTATATAAAAAATATTTTTTCTTTGCTGAATGAATTCTGTCCTCAGTTTGCTTTAGAAAACTCCAAAACAAAGGTGACAGGCTTTCATCCTTATCTAACTGTTATAGTTGGTAATAAGATGCTTTGTTTCTCCAGTTTCTTCTTCTCAAACTAATTTAATTTCCATTCCCTACAGTATTAAAGGAAAAATAATGGCTTCTATTATTTAGAGATTTTAGTCCCCAAATAAGATATTAAAACTTGGGTCTGCTCTTATACGTTCAACCATAACAACTGCATCAATGTTTGCAAACCCACTATTATCAGAACAACACCATGCTTTACTTCCTAAACTGAAATTACTCAGAAAAGTGAATTACGAAATGTATGGTATGGCACCTCAGGAAACTCATGAAAATTGTTTGTATACTGTTGTTTTGTTTCTTCCTATTTCTTTCACTGCAGTTCCAATTTCTTCAGAGGATGGCAAGGAAAGTATGAAAACCAAAAGGACTAGTAGCTCATTTACCATCATTGACAAAGTAAATACCCCGTAACACTAAAGAGCTGCAGCACTTGGGCAAGAATGGCACCGTTACTAAAAAATTCAAGTAGATTCTTGGAATAATAAAAGCCACACTCAACAGGACTTGATAAAGTAGCACTTTCTGGCAAAAAGGTGAAGGGGAAGTGAATGCAGGAAAGCGTCACGTGAGGAAAGGTCAGACCAGAGCAGACCAGACTGCCGGGACGGGGAGGAGACGTGTGTACACGGGGCTCGAGTGCTCCTCCGGCTACATATGATATTTTGCAAAGCAAAAATGACTGAGACGGAAGCTATTTTGCATGGTACAGTGGCAATGGCTAACAAATGAGGGTTCTGTGGGCTGCATGTTAGGCCCCCGCCTCATCTGCCACCCCTAATGACAGCAGCCACCTGCTGTTTTATTGTCACAGCTGGAGCCAGTTCACACTCCTTGGTGCTGAGCTCTGCCCATGAGCACCACGCGCTCTCCTCGCCTCATTACTTTGATGAACTTTTTATGGTCAGCACCCATGAAGACCTCATCTAGGACTGCGCGACACAGGCTGGCTTCAGGGAGTCCTTCCAGTTACACAAGGTGGTAACGGAGAGACAGGAGAGCTGCCTGTCTCTGTCAGCGGGCACAGAAGGGCCCGCATGCACCGATGACACTGTGACACTGCCGGGCCCACGGCAGGTAAGAACATCGAGAAAGTCTCATGCTGAATGCTCTCCTTTCCTCCTCGTTGCGATGTAAAGATCGCAAGATGCTGCCATAATGAAGCTTTTTAATGGTACATGTTATTACAGAAAACCTAATGTACTGTTTATGATTACCACCATAAAGTTACAATTCTTTTCATTTTCTATAGATTGAAAGTCATGGGAAAAATTTTTCCCCTTAGCTTTTAAAATAAAAAGGGATAAAACGGAAGTGGACTCAAAATCTTATTTGAATCAATAAACTATGTTAAAATAAGACTTTGTGAGTTGTTTTTAATGTTTCTTAGTAAAACAAAAAAATGCAGCAATAATACATCAGCTGATTTTAAACTGTCATGCATAATTTTGACAAAAGAAAATCTGCTTGAATACTGGTATCCTGAATACCATAAAAATCTCACAAGCTTTTACTGATAATTGCTGACCAAATATATACAGAAGTCATTGAAAAATAATTTTTTTATCGCCCCATGAAGAAATGAGCAATGTTCAGCTCCTTCTGTCCAAATCAGATAACGTTCCACATCCTGGCTTACCTTCCGTTACACCACTAAGTACCTCCCTCAAAAAGACATAGCTATTCAGATAATGCTAGGAGAATGTTTTAATTCACCTCAATAGGGGTACATTTATGATTCTCCACAAGTACTTGTGGGCTTCCCACATGTATTCAGTGGTAAAACATGGCTCAGTGGTAAAGAATTCACCTGCCAAGCAGAAGACCAGGGTTTGATCCCTGGGTCAAGAAGATCCCCTGGAGAAGGTCATGGTAATGCACTCCAGTATTCTTGCCCGGGAAATCCCACGGACAGAGGAGCCTAGCGAGCTGCACACCTTGGGGTCACGAAGAGTTGCACACAACTCAGCGACTAAGAAACAAGTACTACAAGCCAAATGTGTGTCCTGTGTTGAAACCTAAGCCCCAGTGGCGTTAGGAAATGGGGATGCCGAGAACAGCTTAGGTCGTACGGTGGAGCCCCAGTGAAAAGGGTTAGTGTTCTTACAAGAGACCTCATGCCATAGTGCTCTCTTGCCCTCCAGCCATGTGGGGACACAAGGAGATGGTCATATATTAACCAGGAAGCAGATCCTCATCTTACACCAAATCTGCAAAAACCTGAACCTTGGAATTCCAGCCTCTGGAACGATGAGAAATAAGAATCTGCTGTTTAGAAGGTGCCCAGTGGAATCTGTTAGAGCAGCCCAAATGTATTACAGCAAAAGAGTAAAATTTTAAAAAGTGTTTTGTTTAAATAATATTTGATATTAACCAAAGAATACATGTAACTCGAGGTAAAAATGAAGTATAATATAAAGCAACCTGGGTGCTCTTCCCTAATCTCATCTCACTGCCTACTCTGAAAAATAACTACATGGAGAATCATTTTATCATTCCTTTACTTGATTTTACACTTTTACCACACATGTACATATCCTTAAGCAATATAATAAATGTAACAGTATTATATGATTTTAACATAATTATAATATAATAATGTAATGTTTTATGTTAATATAAAATAATAAACAATATATTGCTTTAGTTCACCTTATTTTTGAGCTTTGCAGTAATGAACATTTGGGTTGTTTCCAATTTTGGGGATTATTGGACAAAACTTTTTTTTTTTAAAGTTTCTATTGTAGTAAAATTTCTCTGAAATTTATCAACTTCTAAGTGCTCTGGTCTTGCCCTATTCTCATTTTCTCCCCTAAGAAAACCTCCTATAAGTCTAAATATAAGAACAGTAAATGTGTTTCCATTATTCATAAATTAAAAATATATTTACAAGCAATGGGCAGCATATCTACAACCAATCAAACTAAATAATAATATCTAAACCTCCATCGGAACCTTTTACAAGTAATAACTCTTACCATTCAAAGACAGTACTGAACACACAGTGAGAAGAAACCACTGTAAACCAAACAACAGTGTGTGGTCCAACCAAAACCAGTAGTCTCCATGTTTGGGAAAAACGGACCTTCACCACTGCTGTGCTGGGCACCCATAAATCAGAGCCCACAGTAACACACAAAGGATGGCCGATGTTGCTTTTCCAGGGAACCTGGATAAAGGAATTCGAGCAGTGATTATCGTAACACACCAACACCACCAGGAGAGAGCTAAGAATCAATCCTACAAACTATACTTCTCCTCAAAATTCTACTCAAGTCCAAAATCCAAAATTTAAAAGGAAGCACCTCTTCTAGGAACAAATTCAGCCTCTCCTTTACAACCCCCATGTCTGCTTTCAAAAGGAGAAACCTGACATTTAAACTTCCATCAACATAATCTTAATATAAAGATAATAATGCAAATATCTAATGACATTTGTCAACAGAATAGCCTTAGATATAGTATGATCTAACTAGTTAGCTATTACAACAGTGGGTATTCAGAACACAATTTTTGTTTCAAATTTGAAATTAAAAGGAGCAGATACAGAGTAAAAGTAGAATTCCCTCAAAAGGGAAAAATTAATCCTTATTATTTATTTGGTACTCTATAGTAAGGAAATCAACATTTTCTAATCCATCAAGAGGTAAAAAGCATAGCAACAACTTCAATGTCCATTCTAAAATTCAGGACAGGTTCCGTTTAGTTCAGTCACTCAGTCATGTTCAACTCTTTGAGACCCCATGAACCGCAGCACGCCAGGCCTCCCTGTCCATCACCAACTCCCAGAGTTTACTCAAACTCATGTCCATCAAGTCAGTGATGCCATCCAACCATCTCATCCTCTGTCAACCCCTTATCCTCCTGCCTTCAATCTTTCCCAGAATCCGGGTCTTTTCAAATGAGTCAGCTCTTCGCATCAGGTGGCCAAAATATTGGAGTTTCAGCTTCAACATCAGTCCTTCCAATGAATATTCAGCACTGATATCCTTTAGGATGAACTGGTTGGATCTCCTTGCAGTCCAAGGGACTCTCAAGAGTCTTCTCCAACACCACAGTTCAAAAGCATCAATTCTTTGGCACTCAGCTTTCTTTATAGTCCAACTCTCACATCCATACATGACTACTGGAAAAACCATAGGTTTGACTAGATGGACCTTTGTTGGCAGAGTAATGTGTCTGCTTTTTAATATGTTGTCTAGGTTGGTCATAAATTTTCTTCCAAGGAGTGTCTTTTAATTTCATGGCTGCAGTCACCATCTGCAGTGATTTTGGAGCCCCCCAAAATAAAGTCTGCCACTGTTTCTCCATCTATTTGCCATGAAGTGATGGGACCAGATGCCACGATCTTAGTTTTCTGAATGTTGAGCTTTAAGCCAACTTTTGCACTCTCCTCTTTCACTTTCATGAAGAGGCTCTATAGGTCTTCTTCACTTTCTGCCATAAGGATGGTATCATCTGCATATCTGAGGTTATTGATATTTCTCCCAGCAATCAATTCCAGCTTGTGCTTCCTCCAGCCCAGCGTTTCTCATGATGTACTCTACATGTAAGTTAAACAAGCAGGGTGACAATATACAGCCTTGACGTACTCCCTTTCCTATTTGGAACCAATTTCTTGTTCCATGTCTAGTTCTCACTGTTGCTTCCTGACCTGCATACAGGTTTCTCAAGAGGCAGGTCAGGTGGTCTGGTATTCCCATCTCTTGAAGAATTTTCCACAGTTTATTGTGATTCACAGTCAAAGGCTTTGGAATAGTCAATAAAGCAGAAATAGATGTATTTCTGGAACTCTCTTGCTTTTTCGATGAATCCAGCGGACGCTGGCAATTTGATCTCTGGTTCCTCTGCCTTTTCTAAAGCCAGCTTGAACATCTGGAAGTTCATGGCTCATGTATTGTTGAAGTCTGGCTTGGAGAATTTTAAGCATTACCTTACTAGCATGTGAGATGAGTGAAATTGTGCGGTAGTTTGAGCATTCTTTGACATTGCCTTGGGATTGGAATGAAAACTGACCTTTTCCAGTCCCATGGCCATTGCAGCATTTTCCAAATTTGCTCACATACTGAGTGCAGCACTTTCACATCATCTCTTTTAGGATTTAAAATAGCTCAACTGGAATTCCATCACCTCCACTAGCTTTGTTCGTACTGATGCCTCTTAAGGCCCACCTGACTTCACATTCCAGGATGTCTGGCTCTAGGTAAATGACTACACCATGATTATCTGGGTCATGAAGATCTTTTTTGTGCAGTTCTTCTGTATATTCTTGCCACCTCTTCTTAATATCTTCTGCTTCTGTTGGGTCCATACAATTTCTGTCCTTTATTGAGCCCATTTTTGCATGAAATGTTCCTTGGTTTCTCTAATTTTCTTGAAGAGATCTCTAGTCTTTCCCATTCTATTGTTTTCCTCTATTTCTTTGCTATGATCACTGAGGAAGGCTTTCTTATCTCTTCTTGCTAGTTTTTGGAACTCTGCATTCAAATGGGTGTATCTTTCCTTTTCTCCTTTGCTTTTCGCTTCTCGTCTTTTCACAGCTATTTGTAAGGCCTCCCCAGACAGCCATTTTGCTTTTTTGCATTTCTTTTTCATGGGAATGGTCTTGCTCCCTGTCTCCTGTACAATATCACAAACCTCCATCCATAGTTCATCAGGCACTCTGTCTATCAGATCTAGTCCCTTAAATCTATTTCTCACTTCCACTGTATAATCGTTAGGGATTTGATTTAGGTCATACCCAAATGGTCTAGTGGTTTTCCCTACTTTCTTCAATTTAAGTCTGAGTTTGGCAATAAGGAATAAGTAAAAAGCATAGCAACAATTTCAATATGCATTCTAAAATTCAGAAAAGGTATATTCACACAAAGCCTCTGTGAAAGACCCCTACAGGTCTACAGTTATAATAATTCTTATTGCTACATTTCTATGAAAGAAATATTATAGCTATTGTCCTTTGCAATATAATCAGAAAATGTACATACATTAATACCTTTCAATTATAAACATAACCAGCTTTAGTGAAAGAAAAATCATGCCAAACATAAGCCTATATCCTCTCCATGCATTTATTTAGTTTGAAGGACCTTGATTTAAATCTATATTTTAGGTTTAAATGAAAGATAAGTTAAAATCACAATAAAGAATATATCAATATACCATATTTTCGTTAGAGAGAAACACTTTAGTATAATTTGGAAAAAAAATTGCTTTAAATTTCATGTCATCTACAAATGTAAACAAAACAGATGATCTGATTAATAAAATAAATATATACATAAATAAATAAATTAAAAATTCACTGTAACTATCTGTGCAGAAATACTAAGCTAGAATTCTTATTCAGAATTTTCTGTAATTTTAAAATATTCTATAACCAATGTCTTATTTAGTAAAATAAAAACATAGTAGCTAGAGGCAAATTAATTTTTCTTGATTTCCCAGCCAGCCTCTCATGCTATTTAAGAGGAAAAGCATCTAAGCAAATTACAAGTTCCATCATGTTGACTACAGAGGTGGCATTTCACCAAGTCTGTAACATCATGGACCTTTACAAAGAAAAACCAGTTCTGGGCCATGGTCAGCTCAGAGGTCGTGAGTCCACTCACTACCCTACTTCCATTCTCACATATAGTATAGTATGTGAGTGTCGTGATGGAGCCCTGGACGTACAAAGATGAATAAAAATATCCCTGGGGAAGCTCCAAGCTGCCTCAGGGCAGTGAGAACATACAAATCAGGGACCATTTCCCAAGAAGGTGACCAGTAAGAGAGGAAACCTGGGGAGGAACACTGACTACATCACCAATCCTCAGGTTAATCTACTGCCTCCAAGTCAGGAATACCAGTGTTTCAGCCAGAGGTTAAACACTGGACTCCATAACATGAAATAACTGGAGAGCTCAAATTGCAATCAACTAACCAAAGGGCCCGTGATGTCACTGAAGGACTTGTGCCAAGAGTTACAATAATGTGTTGTCCAGTGTCACTTCATTCTGATTCTGAATACCGATTTTGAGATAGAGAAATGACTTAAAAACATCCATTTCAAAGGTGAAAAAAATACCACCATATTTACGGCCTATTAAACACATAACAATTCAAAAACGTTAAACTATGAAAAAATGTGTCTTATGAGCAGAAAGCAGGTAACAAATCATAATACACCTATTCTTTTAGAGGCAACAAACACAATATATAAACACGTAAGAAAACAAAATGTCCCAGATAAAGGCAGAAGGAGTACAGTAAAATTTCTTTCACAACATCTTTAGATTGCAAGAGGTTATCTCCATTAAAAATACCTGTATGAATACCAATTAGGGAATTTCACAATCTTAAAACTGTGACAACTCATTAGGATTTTATCACTACTTATCCTAAAAGGGAATATTCTCTACTTCAAATAAACTTTACAATGGTCCTTATCTGATTTGGTAATTTAAAAACTCACGGAGAATCTTTTTTATTTCATAAATATGAAAGCTTCATATTATCATCCTATTACCTTATATCTAAGGAAGAACCAAAACATTAAAGGAGAATTGGGGTGTCACACACACGCACACACACACAAGCAGGTGGATAGGGCTTCTCCAGCGGCTCGGCGGGTAAAGAACCTGCCTGCCAATGCAGGAGACCTGGGGGACACAGGTTTAATCACTGAATCAGGAAGATCCCCTGGAGAAAGAAATGGCACCCTCCTCCAGTATTCTCGCCTGGGAAATCTCATGGACATAGGAGCCAGGCGGGCTACAGTCCATGGGGTTACAAACAAGATAAGCCTAACCAATCACATTCCTGTCTGTTCTAGTTGGGGAGCAAGGAGAAACAAAAGTTAGTGCTGTACTGTTTTTTTTTAATATATATATTTTTTCTATCTGGTCATTATCACTCACTTCCATAATTCCAGCAACTATATAATAATGATTCTTAAATATTTTTTTGCTTATGTCCACATAAAAACAGGCACACATTATTTGCTGCTTGAATCTCTCGTTCAAGCTCTAAACTCGACCTCCAACTACCTGCCATTTAATACATATCCCCAGCTAAATGAGGTCACTGTAAATCCTGCATAACTTAAATGCTTCCCGCGACACTGTAGTCCCTAAGCACTGCCCCGTGCCCCCTCTCGGGTGTTCTCTCCCTCTGTTTCTAGCTCATCGTCCAAGCTTCACACCCAAAGCCACCCTTCCCCACTGCGAGTCAGCTTCCTACATCTCCCAAATCTTTCCTCCTCTCTCCACCCTTCCTAGTTTCCTTACTTAGTGGTTTCCGAACAATTAAAATATGGGTCCTAAATGGCCTCAATGTCCATAATTATTCTAAATTCAGTCATTAACTACATCAAGAACACACCATACATAAAGTAAGATACTACTTTTTATCCAAACCACAGCACTTATAGAAAAAGACTGACCAGACAAGACACTAAGACAACACAGGTGGAGCGTCCCTTCACTTCAGTAGAAAAATCTGAGGAGAGACACTGTGGGTTACTGTAGCCACGTTCTACAAGCAAGGAAGAAACAATGGGGGGAAAAATTGTTTAAATACCCAACCAATTCCTAAAATAATATGAGCCGAACAAAAAATGGTAATCTTCATCTCTGAGTTCTGATTTTACTTTAAACAAAACAGCAAAGAGCAGACTTGTATGCTTTATTAACAAATATTCAAAATAGAACAAAGCATGATTTAGGCTATCTCTAAAAAATATTAGGTTGAACTAAATAGAAAAAAGGCAGCCCCAAAATCAGCAATTTCTTATGTCTCAAACTAATTCAGGTACTGGTCTCATCTCTCTTCAAATTAAATTTCACTATATATTTAAGAAGGCAAATATTTAACTGTTCTTTCAGGCTGTTAATTTCTAAATGTTATTCTTTTATAGTTAAGGAAGTATGTCCTCTTAAATATTACAGTAAGGGGGAGAGATAGGGTTCCTTACACAATTGTTCTCTATGGAAAATCCATTCTCTTAATATCCTCAATTCTATTTTAAGTCTTCCAAATTTCATCTTTACTAAATCAAATGCAGAGCATAGGAAACATGAAGAATCAAAAGCAACGCTTTGATGACTATACACAGCTAATGAGCTAAAATACCCAGAATCATCCCAGAATGTAATGTACCATTAAAAAGTACTTCAGGAATTCTTCTCATTGTTGTCTCAGCTTTCCCAATTGATTTGCAGAATTCCCTGGTAGCTCAGCTGGTAAAGAATCCCTATGCAATGCAGGAGACCCTTGTTAGATTCCTGGGTCAGGAAGATACACCCTGGAGCAGGGATAGGCTATCCACTTCAGTATTCCTGGGCTTCCCTGGTGGCTCAGCTGGCAAAGAATCTGCCTGCAATGTGGGAGACCTGGGTTTGATCCTGGGTTGGGAAGATCCCCTGGAAAAGGGAACAGCTACCCACTCCAGTATTCTGGCCTGGAGAATTCCATGGATTACAGTCCATGGGGTCACAAAGAGTCAGACATGACTGCACAACTTTCACTTTCACATGCAGAATTCCAGGCAAGAACCATACTGCTTTTGCCTCGTAAACTTTTCTTCACCCCAGGGTTCCACTTTCAATGCTACAGCAGGTGATCATAGTAAAATCTGGCTGGACAGTTTATTCAGAGAGAATGACAGTCCAGACAGCACCTACTCTCGGTTTGCAGCCTCTGTCACTGACATAAGAGAGGAAGTTTCCATGCCCAGTGTACTCTTCATTGTTACAAAAACTTAGGCGTGTACATTTGACAACCAAGGGAAATTGTCAATGTTTGAGAGATACGGATTCAACATGGAGACTAAATATAAAATAGTTTGGGTGAATATCAGATATAAATTTATGAATTTAAAGATAAAGTCAATCTCTAGTCCAAGAACATATCTTCAACTCCAGGGTCCTAATAACATGACTTCACAGTGTATCTGCTGCTGCTGCTGCTAAGTCACTTCAGTCATGTCCGACTGTGTGTGACCCCATAGACGGAAGCCCACCAGGCTCCCCCATCCCTGGGATTCTCCAGGCAAGAACACTGGAGTGGGTTGCCATTTCCTTCTCCAATGCAGGAAAGTGAAAAGTAAAAGTGAAGTCACTCAGTCGTGTCCGACTCTTAGCCACCCCCTGGACTGCAGCCTGCCAGGATCCTCCATCCATGGGATTTTCCAGGCAAGAGTACTGGAATGGGGTGCCATTGCCTTCTCCGTCACAGTGTATCTAGAGTTGGCCAAATTAAAAGAAAACAAAACAAAACAGATGAATAAATCAGGATACTATTATATTTAGATAAAAACCATGAAAAAATACTAAATAAACCAGAATGCTTATATTGATTGACCAGCATGAATTATCACCGGTTTATAAGGCCCATGGGAAGTCAAGTTATAATTAAAAGGTTGATTCATTGAGGATGCAGGAAAGAGCTAGTTTCCTTGTTATACTAATAAAGCTACCCAAAATGAGGGCTCTCTGCCCTACACTGTCCTATAAATGCTTTTACAGTGCTTGCTTTTTGCTTAAATAATTCAGCTTACAGCTGTCTTTCATCACATCCAAGTGAGATAAAATAGTCACTTTAATTAAATTACAAAGGTTATTTTAGGCTAATTTAGAAGCATGTACATGCCTGTTCAAATTATTTATTGTACATATGTATGTTTACTGATGTGTATATTTGCATATACATAAAGTTTCAGATACATTATATATATATACACACACATATACATACACATGTATACGTGTGCATGTGTGTATATAAGATTTTCCCAGGAAGTCTTAATCATAGTCATATACCAAAATTACAAAGGATGGATGTCTCAAGATTCAAGTAATGTAAAAAGTCTATTGCAAAGGAGTTTTTATCGTATAACCTGACTAAGAGATAAGTAACTCAAGACATCAAATATTTTACTTCAGGAAAGTTCACATTCCTTTTCAAATCTCCTTAAAGTGACTTACAATTTCTATGATATACCTGAAATTAACTTTAGAAATTCTAGTACTCATCTTCCAGTGTTCATTCAGAAGTACAAATCCTACAGTATTCAATTCATATAGACAGAACTGAACAGAAAATAATGTCTGACTTCTTAATTGAATAGTGAACATAAAGAAAGACACTGAACTCACCCAAGACATGGTTACCACTGTATACTTCTAATTTTCAATCCATCCCCAAATTTTATATTGTATGACACTTATCTTCATAATTTCAACTAATATTTACAGAAATCAACAAAATATCATAAAACCCAACATAAAAAACTTTCAGAGTTTGAAATGAATTTGTCCTTGTTTTAGAAAGCCAAGTTTTTAATAAACATCCAAATGCTCTCAAACAGAAGACATACAGCAAAAGATCCTATTCATATATATATGCATGCTGCATGCTAAGTTGCTTCAGTCCTGTCTGACTCTTTGTGACCCCACGGACTGTAACTCGCCAGGCTACTCTGTTTGTGGGATTCTCCAGGCAAGGATATTGGAGTGGGTTGCCACGTCCTCCTCCAAGGGATCTTCCTGACCCAGGGATCAAACTTGTGTCCCCTGCACTGGTAGGCGGGTTCTTTATCACTAACACCAGCTGGGATGCCCTCACACAAACGCACATATATATACATATATATATGCATAATTAGCGTTTTAAACGATTATACCTAATTTTACTAGAATTGCTTTAAATCTAGAATGTGTAACACCACCCTAAGAATTTAAAAATTAGCATCACTCCAAATCAGAATATTAAAAAAACTGTCTGTGATCCTCTGAAAATATATACCTAAACATGTGTGTGCGTACATCTATATTTGTGTGCACACACACTCACACACACACATTGACACCTGTAGTTCTTTGGTGAACCTGTATACCTAGAGGTATATATGAGAAAGTACAGTGGTCACTTATGGCATTGCTGCCGCTGCTGCTTAGTCGTATCCGACTCTGTGTGACCCCCATGGACTGCAGCCCGCCAGACTCCTCTGCCCACGGGATTCTCCAGGCAAAAATACTGGAGTGGGTAGCCATGCCCTCCTCCAGGGGATCTTCCCAACCCAGGGCTCCAACCCAGGACCTATGGCAATAGGTCCAACAATAATAATAAACAACCAACAATAAATAATTTTTCATCTTTACAGATAACAAATAATCATGATCGCTTAATATATATGCACATATAAACGTATAATTATATATTGATTAGTTTAGCTTTTAGCAAAACACATGAGTATATCATATTTCTCCAGAGTAAGATAGTATTTTTTAAAATTATACAACAGACCATTAGCATTGAGTGAATTTATTTTCCCCAACAGTGCTAAAAATATGCAAAATTTTCATTCTTTAGAGTTGCATAGTAAATGATTAACACCAGCTCTGCTCATTATCTCGCTTAACAAAACTTCTCTAAAAACAAATAAATCAACAATGCCTCCAACATTCCTGAATAAATAAATTATAGACCTATTCAGTGGCAGCAATGATATTTTAAAAAGCTGTTGCAAGCTCATTGTACAATTTTATTACAAAACCGCATCTGATGAAAGAAAAAATTGTCCACTTTTTCATTCTCTACATAGTTTTACTCAGAGGAATGGCTTCTCGAAGATGAAGAAACTTTATAATAGCAACATATCTAGGAAGTGTTAACCCTGTGTTCCAACAGATTATAGTCACTGCTAATTAGGAGCTGATACTTCTCATAAAGATACTTTTAGGAGCTAAGAGTATTTTTCTCTCATAATGAGAATATGAGGATAATGACAGCTAATAGGAGCCATCACTATACGATCAGAGACCATAAATGAGAACATTTGTGTAATGGGAAACATAATTCTTGACTTTAAAAATATGTATTTAGATAGGGTTGCAGAGAATTATCCTTATTTTATTTTTATACAACCCCTACCACTTTTGCTCTGAACAGATGCCATGAAAACAACTGGCAAAGGTATCCTGTGTGTCCCAGTTTCCAGTAAAAATAGGCATTATATAATGGCTGTATCTACATTTTGTATTTTTTTTTAGATCTCAGTACAGAAATAGTACTAATTAAGCATAAATGTTAAGAGGAAAAAATTAATGAAGTGATGAAATTGCATTATTTTAAAGTGAAAATCAATGTATTCTAGGATTCAATAAAGCTCACTAGGTAATAAGTCTACAGCATACTAAAGATGTAAGCTAAAATCTAAAATTAAAGCTCCAATGAGTTAACCTATATTTTATTCAAACAACCACTAAAAAACCATTTTCTTTTATGACTGACAAAAGTTATAATACTAGAAGATCTAATATAGAAAAGGCTTTATCATTATTCTAACCTTACCATTAAAAATAGCCTTCAAAATAATCCTACCTAAAAGATTTTTGCTATTTCAAAAAGCAAACACATAAAATATTTCGGTTCAAATCACAATATGCTTCTCCACTGCCATAACCTAAAAGATTTTTCTTGGAATTAAAAAAAAAAAAATGCATGTAAATTAAGGTGACTGAAACATGCTTTCATCTAGCAGAGTAATATGGTAGCTATTCATCACCTGAAGTCATAAAACACTAGGTCTCGTCCTTAGCATATTCTAATGAAGCCTATCATGCAAATGAGAGTGACCTTTTCCTTGCATTCTGCAAGTTCACATTTATTCCAGGAGTACATAGAGTTTGCCAATACAAACTAGCCAAAGACTGGTAATTACTGTAATCAATTAGTAGTTAGTGTCGTTCTGCTCATTTTCAGCTAATGTCAACTAAGCCATTTTTGAGAGAGCCACCCTTGACAACAGCTTCTCTGTGGTTGTTTTTTTAAAATGGGGAAAAGAAGAAAATAAGAAGACAGAAAAACCTGCTGACTTTCCAAAATGGCCGCAAGGTTGCCTCCCTCCACGCGACATGAAGATTCAAGACAAGGCCCTAAAGTTGGTAAGGGACAAAGACGCCCGGGTAAAGTTGGGTATCCTTAAAATGACATTGAAGTTTCCTGCCTCTACAATTAAACATTAATATTTAAATATTTAAATGAAGGACGCTCCCCCGCGCCACAGTTCAGACTTGGTGGGGCTTGAGCACTCTTCGCTACGGCTGAGTAAACAGGCCGTACCCTCTGCTCGGGGACAGTCCACTCTGCCGACAGTTATGGATAGGAAGCATTACGGCAGCCGGTAATTAAAGGAAAAACTAATACTGTCTCAGAGATGCGGAAGTTTGTAAAGGAAAATCATTTATCATGGCTTACAGTTCTCACAACTGAAAAGAATTATCTTCTCTTTTAGCACATATCCATTTGAAGCCAGTGTATTTACTAAACTAAAAGCAGGTTCACTGGCCCATCTTAACAGCATCAGTTCATGAGAACAGAACAGAAACAAAACAGGTCACAGGAAATCTTCTACATGGATTACACAACGTAACACCTCAGAATTTAAGAACTGGGCATCAAAAAAAAAAATTATACTTAAGGCTGTTGCATCACAAGAAAACCAGACAATTAAACATCCACAGTAATTTCCCTTAGCATAGTTGTTTGTTTAAATATATCAAAAGGACAGAAGGAAAACATCTTTGTAATTGTTATTTGCCAAAGAGTAATGTTAATTTCATATCCACTAAGGGCCTATCAATGGACCTGGCCAACATGTGAAGGACAATATATTCAACACTCACCTATGAAAATTTATGAGAGACAAAAAGGGAACATCCCTATGCTAGAGAGAAAATGAATCTGTAGTATCTCAGAAGTTATTGGAAAAGAGAAAATACTAACAGTGTTGAGATGAGCAATTTCACTGAGATTCCTGAATTCAAACAAACAGCAGAACTAAATGCCAACCTTGTTTGTACATGTCGAGCTGAGACACCCAAGGTCATGTTTTCCTTGAATCTGTACAATCCAGGGCCTTTTATAAAACGAACTCTGTGCCTACTAAGGAATTACTGATTTTAAACAAAGAGAATTTACTTGGGAGGAGTATTACAAGGGTAAAGTACATATACAAAAAAAAAAAAAAAAAAGACAAATGAACATGTGTGTGTGTGCTTTTCTTCTCTCCAAAAAATGTAACTGAAAACCAAAATGTAAATATTTTTTTAAAAAGCACAAAATGGTATATCATATATGGTATATGGTATATCAAATTCATATACAAGTGAGGACATTCAGCTTCTTTATTTCCTGGTGCTTAAAACATCATTCTTAGATATCGGAGAATATTTAAAACTTGCAGTGTCTTTTGAAAACTTAAACACATCTATAAAAGATTAAGGGCCTGTGGAAAAGAAAACTGTCATATGAAGATAATCTTTTTGTAATCTGTAAGCACGCATAGAAACGCCTTTCCAAAACAAAAAGCCCACGAATGGCAAAATAAAACTGAAGCACGGAAATGTCACAGGTGTCCACAAGTGTCTCCTGACAACCTTCAAAGGTCAACCTTTCAAGTCCCTGTCTACCTGTGGGGCTGCGGAACCCTGGATCTGAAGTGTCCGTTTTCTCAGTGCGATGAGGTAAGAAGAGCAATCAGGTGGCCGTGAGGGGTGACGGTGAAGATTTATTGGCTGACTTCCGGGGCTGCTGGAACCAGTCAGCTCGCGGGGCTTCAGACGTGTGGATCCTGACACAGAGCCCAACAGCAGGAAGACGGCGCCTTCCAGTCCTGTCAGAACAATCACGCCCCGTAGGCCCTGACAGCTACCGAGAGGGGACAGGAGCAAACGCGACAAGCGCAGAGGAAAAACAGCCAGGAAATTTGAACGGCCTAAGGCTTCTTACAAAAGTGACGCCGGGCACGGAGCAAGGAGCCATCGCATGACTTGTCGCCAAGAAAAGGCTCACAGGAACTGCTTCCCCAGAGACCCAGGCCCGGGATGCGGCTGCTCCGGCCCAAGATGAGGTCCTTACGGTAAACACTTCCGACAAGTGGCGGCCCGAGTCCTGTGAGGACACTAATTGTCCATGAAAGCTGACCCGCAGCAAAGCAGCACCGCTCAGTCCCCGTAGCCCGGGCTCAGGCGCGTGGACGTGATTGCAGGCGACAAAAGACACTCACGTGTCACGGAGGACACCAAATGCCGCAGCATCACCCGGCCTGCTCCCAAAGGGGGCCCTGCTCGGACTCTGTGCTTCCTGATGGAATAGCCAGACGCCAGCACAACACCCGTGGTTTCCTCACGTTTTCAGTCTAGTTTCTGTTATTCTACTGATGAGAAGCAGATAAAGTAGAGTGGCAATAATATTTTCTTTAAATTAGATGTGGTTACTTTATAAATAAGAAATCTTATAATGAAAAAAACACTGAAGAATTAACATTAAGTTTCTGTTCATACATACTCCATGAATGATTTAATGCTACTAAAGTGTTTCAATTTGTTAAGAGTGCTTAGTATAAAAAGCAGTTTGGGCGAATATTACATATTGTAATTTACAATTATTGCAGCATTTCAATTTTTCCATAAGCTAATGAAGTGCATAAAGCACCTTTCTAATGCAGTAATTTAAAACTACATTAGGTAACTTTAAATTACCTTGCTTATTATATCTTATAAAAAAGTCATAGAGATAAAAACTAGTATTTTAATTGATAATTTAACAGTTAAACATTTTTTACTTGAAGCAGAAAAATGTGTTGAATAAAACCATACGCTGAATAAGTTGAATAAGTTACCATAAGGGTAACTCCTATATTTAAATCAAAGTACAGTAAATCTATTTAACTTTGCAACTATTTCAATGTTTGGGTTGATCTACACATAAAAAGTATAGAAAATTAAATTGATTAAAAATTAAACTTATGTAGTCAGTGGATCTCAAAGTTACCTATTTTATATATTGTGTAGCTTTCTAAACATAACATACTATAAACACTGGGATTTTTTTAAAAACTGGTAATAAGACAAAAATAAGCAGAGAAAAGTGAACACTGTAAGGCAAAATAAACAACCAGACACTTTTAATAACTTTAAAAAAAATGAGTTATCATTTATATGGATATTTAAAACAAAATTAAAATGCTTGCTATTAATTAGGTGAAATTCTATGAGATTTATAAAGCATTTTACACTCAGTTCTTGACTACCCACTGAGGGATAACCTGATCAGGTGCTTATCCTGGGTAAATCTTGCTTGCTTTGACAATTAGCACGAACATGCTTTCCTTAATTATTTGTTTTGCTAAGATAGGAAGAGACATTCACAAAATGGCATCATTACTTAGATCTAAGTTAATTCCCAAATATTATGTATCTATAGTCCAATACAGCTAACTACAAAAGTCTCAGGGAAGCATATGAAAGGCTCTGACGGAGCTGGAACTTTACACTAACCACCTGGGTGACTCTGTTGACACCCTTTTATTTGCCCTTTTTACTTCCGGGATTCCTTATCTGTAAAGTGAGACATGACCTCCATGATTTCTTCCTCTCTGGGAACTAGTACTGGTCCTACATTATCTGAATGTTGCAAATCTCTGGATCACCAGCATCCAAAAGGCCTATGCTTGTGGAAAAGGGATGTTTCTGGGCCCAGCTGCAGACCCACTGGACGGGGGACACAGGAGGCCCTTCCTCCTCTGCCTGTCCCCCACAACAGCTCTCACCCTCACTTGAGGAGAAGCAACAAGTGAAAGTCAACACTGGGCTCTGACCGTGTAGCTAAGACACCAACAGCTACTGTAATGAACCCACAGTCTGAATTAGAATCTGTATTCCAACTGAAACCCACCTTGGCACCCGCATGGGAAAACACTGAATGAATACCCCTCCGAAGCAATGAGGAGGGGAAAAACGAACAGAAACAGTTGACGGAAGAATGAAAAGCAACGTGTTGGAAATACAGTGCCAACCAAGAGGCTTGAGGGGAACGCTTCCTCCTTTTTTTGTTTATTTTATATTTTTTTAGGTCCTTATGGCTCAGTACCGGTGGCCTTGAAATTCTTGGCCCTTGACTGGCTCTACTGTCCTTGGTGTCTTCCCCATCCTCACTCCTCTGTCTGCACCCCACACTCTGTGTGACCAGCCTCCCGAGCTCCAACCACCATTTCTGCTTCTCACACTGCACTTGCTACCTGCAGGAGCATGTGCAGTGTGAGCTTGCAGGAGCATGCGCAGTCTGAGCCTGCAGCCACCACATCTGTAGACAAGAACTGAGCGCAGGCCCCAGGTCCCAACCCTTCAGACACACAGAGGCCATGCTAGCCTCTTCACGTACACCGCCTCCTAATAAGATGGATGGTCCTTCAACACCTCAAACTGACCTCACTGGAAATCAACAGTAGGATAACTCTTAGAGAGTATGTCATAACCCTAAAGGTAAGAAAACTTAAGTAAGAAGCAGGAATCACAGTCCCTCCAAGTGTGGGGCTCGACCCAGACTGACCCCCTTTCCACAGCCTTGCACGGCCAGCATCGTCCTCCAACCCCGGAGACCAGACAGAACACAGCCCGTCTGACAGGTCCTGGTTTCTGCTCCTCTCCTGAGCCTTAACTCCTAACACTCTCCCACTCACTCACTCTGAACTTTGGGACTGCCTTTAATGTATGCTTCTCTCCCTTACCTCCACCTCAACTTACTACCTGATCCTGGAGTTGCTTCCAGTGTTTTTTAAGTGCTTATTCTCTATCTATTCACATCACTGTACTCAATCCAGTCCTTCATCATCTCCCCAACACACAGCAATAAAGTCTATCTGGCATCACATCTCGTTTTCCTGCCCAAATCCAGGCAACACAGAACTTCTAAAGTCTTTAAAGACAAGTCCCACTCGAGCCGCTCTCCTCCTTTGCTAATAAACCTTCCAAGAGTCCACCATCTCATCGTGACCTATGAGCCAGAGGAGAGTACATTTGGGGGCCCCGATCACGTGCAGGATGAAGTCTAAGGGGTTTCCTTGCCCCAATTCACAACCTACTACCCACCTACATGTCCTCTCCTGTCTCCCTCCTAGTGTATGTTCAGGGAAGGCTCACAGTCCCTCATTCACAGTTCTGAAGTCAGAAACGTAATGAAAACGGAAAGCTTCACTTGTTAAATCACTGGGTGGGAAACCAGGCTTGAACTGACATGAGGCTACATAATGGACTTTACTTTCTCTACGGCAATTCTCTCGGCACCCAGCTCAGTGTTTTTCATGTAAAGAAAGTTAACGTTTATAGAGCCAACTGAGTAAATTAATCTTAATTGCTGACAACTGAGTTTAGTAAGCTTCCCTGAGAGCTCAGTTGGTAAAGAATCCACCTGCAATGCAGGAGACCCCGATTTGATTCCCGGGTCGGGAAGATCTGCTAGAGAAGGGATAGGCTACCCACTCCAGTATTCTTGGGCTTCCCTTGTGGCTCAGCTGGTAAAGAATCCACCTGCAATGTGGGAGACCTGGGTTCGATCCCTGGGTTGGAAAGATCCCCTGCAGAAGGGAAAGGCTACCCTCTCCAGTATTCTGGCCTGGAGAATTCCATGGACTGTAGTCCATGGGGTCACAGAGAGTTTAGTAAATGATTCTTATTTCCTAGTAGTGTGTGTGTGTTAATCGCGCTCAGTTGCGTCTTAACTCTTTGCGACCCCACGGACTGTAGCCCGCCAAGTTCCTCTGTCCATGGAATTCTCCAGGCAAGGAAACTGGAGTGGGTAGCCATTTCCTTCTCCAGGGGATCTGCCCAACTCAGGGATCTAACCCACATCTCCCACATTCCAGGTAGATTCTTTACCAACTGAGTCATCAGGGAAGCCCCCATATTTCCTAGTAAGATGTAGAAAATGTACAAATTCCTAGGTTTCTCTATCAATTGACTGTTCCCTTTTAAAATGACTAGAACTTCTACTCACCTCTGAAAAGATGGACTGAAATGCCACAAATGCCACAAGTACCATATAAAACACAATTGATATTTCCTCTAAAGTGAAAGTGAAGTCACTCAGTCATGTCCGACCCTCAGTGACCCCATGGACTGCAGCCTTCCAGGCTCCTCCGTCCATGGGATTTTCCAGATAAGAGTACTGGAGTGGGGTGCCATTGCCTTCTCTTCTAAGGCATAGTTAAATCCTAGTATTACACACATGAAATTTAGAGTTCAGAGATTTCTGCAGTATTAAAATTTGAATTATTTCTCTATGAATATGAAAATTAATGTGCATGAAAACAGCCAATTATTTGTAAGTCAAGATCTAGCCAAATTAGGATCTCTTACGGGGTTACATTTCAACTCCATGACAATACCCTGACCAAAAGAGTCATTGGTAGCAAAACTAGTTATGTTATGAAATGCTGTTAGTACATTAAAGTCAATATGTATATACATATACCAAAATTGTTTCTCAATTCATTGCTGTTTCCTTTTTCTATGGAATTTGGTTTATGTATCTTAATATTTTGCTCTGTCTTACAATTTTCAAAAGTAGAGTTATTCTTTCTATACACAGTATCCTCAGGCTTAGACATAAATTATTAGTGCTAATGAGTCAGACTTGGTGGTCAGCCTTACACAGTCCTCCACACAGCAAATATATTGTGTGAGGTATGAGCTAGAATCACTCTTATTTAATGAAATGATCCATCACGGTGTCTTATAATTAAATACACTCTTAGCCACGAATCCTGGACACAGAAAGCACAGAAGCAGACAGTGTGGACTCGAGAGGCTGGGCTGCCATGAACCCCGTGGGTGCCGAGTGAAGTGGACAGACGATCAGAATGGGGAACAGACGTCTCAATTCACATCACAGAACTAGAGCTCCCAGTGCAAACATAGAGCATATAACATGTTACCTGTACTTCAACACCACCCCCCATGCTAAGCACAAAGTGTCTGCAGAAGTGGAGTAGAACAAAAGTCCCTGACTCCCCCAGGTCCCCATGGAAATGTCCAAACAATGCACAGCATAGAAAATCCCAGGTAAAACCCAACACCCAATCAGTGTGCCAAGGGCCTGTCCCACAGAGGAAGCTGCCTCTTACAGAAAACACGCATTGATTTTGTATTATTATCAAAGCACATTTTCACCAAAAAGTTAATGAATGTTACCTAAAATATTATATTTTTCAGTTGTATAATACTGACTATTCAAATATAAAACTACGTATGAAAACACTGAAATGAAAAGAAAGTAGTTTTTCACATTCCATAAAAGGGAAAATATTTTCTCTCTAAACCCAAAATAAAAAGTTATAAGAATGTGAAATTGCTCTTAAGTTTCAATCCAAGTCCAATTCTGTATATTTTTTAAATCTGATTTCCTTAGGGCCAGTCCATCAGGTCTGGCACATTTGGATTACCTGGTAGGTGAAATGATAGTGCAAACATGAGGATACTCAAGGAGACGATCAAAAAGAAAGGATACACTGAAGAAATTATTTTCATAGTTAATAAGTATTACAGGTAGGAAATTAGGCTCTGTTTCTCCTAACATTAAAAGAGCTTTAAAAGCAGCTATTTTAAAAAGTAGAATGAAACATATATTTAATAGGCATGGAACATGAACAGATTCTTGAAACAGGCAGACGTAGATGTTTTTTAATTATACAAAAAAATTTGACCAAAATAGCTAAGAAAAAACTGCCAAAAACAGATGAGTGTCCCCACCTATTACATGAGAAAATATCAACAATCTAAGGGTAATGATTGGAAGATACAGTAAGCTGCACACACTCACAGGCATTTAATGGATCAAACTTTCTGAAAAGCAATGGACTTGTATATAAGAACAACTTTAAACATCATTGTTCACTTTGAAATCCAGTACTTTTAGGCAACTAAAATATGAAAGAAGTAATAATATGAAACTAATACGAACTAATAAGATGAAAAGGGCACAATAATATATATACAAAGATGTCTGTCACAAAGTCATATATAAAAGTAAAAACCTGTGAACAACCACTGTGAAGAGCACTAAGAAATGGTCACACAAAACGTTACAGGCACGGAATGTCATACTGCCTTAAAATATCTGCCAAAAACATTCAACGGCTTGAAAAAAACACCCCTCATGTAATTTTAAGCAAAAACATATTTTTTTAATTTTATATACATCATACTCAGTTGTGCAATATCAAAGAATTATATTGAAATATTAATGTGGATTAAAGGTGATTTTTTTCATATTTGTTATAATTTATTAGCCCTTCCCAATCTCCCACAATGAGCATATGATGCACTGAGAATAAAATTTAGAACTGTTTTCTAAAATAAGAGGTTTTTTATTTCATATATTTCTGATATGAAGTAACAAGCTTCTAATAATAAACTGAACATCTCACAAATAACAGCTGTAAAATCTGAACAAAACACTAAAAAAATAACTAGCTGATATTTCTGGAAACCAAACAAGTGCCAGAAATTTTTAGAATGGAGTCAAGCCACAATGAAAAATAAAAGGGAAATCCAGCCCCTCCTCCCTTTTGGATGGCTTCACCCCAGGGATGCCCACAGTGAGGGCCACTGGAAAGACAGACAGCTAAAATCACAATGGGAAAATCAGCTGTGTATTTCTGGATCAGAGGGAAAGTGCCCCAAACAACAGCAGTCAGAGGAAAGTAAGAAGTAAATACTACAAAAAAGAGAGCCAAAGGAACACCTGATTCTACGAATAAATGCAGAATACATAAACCACGTATGAAAACAGGAAGTGGGAGCATGACTGCATCTGAGCTTAAACATCAGAGACGAGATGCGAGCAGCTGACCATGGCAGACATGACAGATGCTATCTGAAGGGAATCAAGCTAACTACTTGCCCAAAACGAAAGCCCAAGAGTACTATCTAACAAAATCCAGAGACTACACAACATCAAATTCAAAATGTCCAAGATCCAATCCAAAATTAACCTGACATAGGAAAAGCCAGAAAAGTATGACCACATTGCAAATAACAGTATGTGCCAAACAAGAAGACCAACACCCTGGAGTTATTTTAGAGGACTGAATTGGCTATTATAACCATAACTACCTAATATGTAAAATAAAGGATGCTTGGAACAAGTGAAAAGAAAGGAAATTCCAGCAAAGAATCAGACTTAATTTTCAAAAAGCCAAATGGAAATTTTAGAAATAAAAGATAAAATATTTAGAATTAGAAATGTGCTTAAAAAGAAAATGGAGATAACAAAATAACGAATGAGTGAAACTGAAGACAGAAGGATATTAACTATCTATAAAAGAAAATTTTAAGAAAACTGAACAAAACCTCAGAGACCTGTGAGACAATTTGACCTATTTCAACAAATGTGCTCTATGAATCCCAATAAGACAGAAAAGAGGGGAAGAGGTAGAGAAAATATATGTTTTTTTTTAATAACAGCTAAAAACTTTTCAAATTTGATGAAATACATTAATCTACAGATACAAGAAGATCAACAACATCAAGAAGTATAAACAACAAGAGATTCACACCTAGAAATATCATAATCAAACTACCAAAAAGAAAACAACAATTTAAAAAATTCTTGAAAGCAACAAGAGAAATATTCATGTATACAGAGAACATCTACACATTTAACAGCTGCTCTTACAGGAGAAAGAAAATACAAATAAGAGCCGACTAACCAGAAATAATAGAGGGTAAAAGGCAGAAGAATTATATAGACAAAATGGTGAAAGGAAAACTATCAATCAAGAATTCCATATTTAGCAAAACTGTACTTCAATAACAAAGTGGCAGTAAGACATTCCTAGATAAACAAAAGCTGACAGGGTTCATGCCCATGCCAAATAAGGCAGTAAAAAAGGAGATGAAGAAAAACACTTTAGACAGAGAGTAACAAAGAGCAAAACAGGAAGCATAACTTCAAACAACCACACTACATTAAATGTTAACATATACTACAGTTAAAAAGAATAAATTATTTCAGGATATTAAAAGATCCAAACTAAGTGCTGACTATAAAAGACACACTTAACACTCAAAGGGATAAATATACTCACAGTTTAAAAACTGGAAAAGATAGTCTATGCAATCAGTAATCACAAGACAGCTGGAAAGGGTGTATTAATGTGAGATTTAAGACAGTTATTACTAAAAATGAAGAGGAACAAAAAAGTAATGGCATACCTAATTGGATAAATACAAGAAGAACCGTACCTATTCATCGATGTGATTGTTTACACAGAAAACTCTCAGGATCTAACATTATATAAGTATATTTTGGAATAAGTAAGTGAATTTAGGAAATTCACAGGATAAAAGGTTAATACACAAAAATCAATCACACTTTCAAACATTAACACCATGAAATTCCATTTTAAACAGTGCAAAAATAAATTTAACCAAACAGTGTGCAAGGCCCACACGCTAAAGACTGCAGAACAGGACTGAGAGAAATTAAAGAAGACCTCAATGGCAGCTTCCAAAAAAGTTAAGCACAGAGTCATCACACAGCCCAGTCGTTTCCCTCCTAGGAAATTACCCCAGAGAAATGAAAACATATGTCCACACAAAGCCTTACACAAGAGTACATACTACATGATAGAGCGAATTAGTTTACAGTGATGAAAAGCAGGTCACTGGCTCCCTGTGGCAGGCAGGAAGGGCGGTGGGCTACACACAGGCACAGGAACATTTAGGGGGCAACAGAAATGTTCTTTTATCTTGATTCTGTCGCAGGCTTCAGAAGGGTATAGGACTGTCAAAACGCATCAAATGGTACAGTCTAAATGGATGCTGTTAGTACTTAAATTATTCTGCAATAATGTTGTTGAAAAAAATAGAGTAAGTGAATGAACAATCAAAAGTTTTGAAGTAAATAAGCCTTACACACTTGTTTAAAACTAAATAAAATTTAAAAGGTGAGAAAAAATTGTAAGCATAAACACACTCCACTCTTCAACAGATCTCTAGTTTGGTTTCTTTAATTTGATTGTTTTGAACCTTAAATCTCTATTGAGTAAAAGAGAATGAAACCTTTACAGGTTTACTATAAAAACTAGTCATACAAATTATTTAACTATGGCTATATAAGGAAAATGATCTCATATCTCATAGATTGTTTTCAGATCTGTATACATAATTCAGTTTTATTACTGAAAGCAGCACCAGTTATCACACAGAAAATAAGTAAATTTTATTGTCTGATCCATCTTAAATATATCATGTCTGTGTACTCCAAAGAAGCACAGAATGCACAGCTTTTTTTATTATAACACATAAGTGGGAAAAGAAGCATCACAGTCTAACAGACGCAGGAGTACAGTCCAGGCACACAGTCCTTCCGTACAAAGCCATGCTGATGAAAACAGACTCTTCCTTAATAGGAATTGTCACAATAGGTAATTGCACCATGAAACAAACAGAATGACTGCATTTTTATTGGCATTTTTATACAAAATATTTACATGCCTAAAATTCTGGCCAAAAAAAGTTAGATTAGAATCACCTGGGCCAATTGGGACGTGCTAAAAAATACGCATGGACATGTACACACTCCCTCCCTCCGTCTCTATCAGACTGTGTGTGTGCCTATTTGTTTTTAAAAGGTAAAGATAATAACATTAATAACAACAGACAGGATATCTCTTTGTAGTAAATAAATATGTGTCTATATTTAAATGCATACATACATAGCATATGTATGTCATGTGCATACTTGGTATATGTATCATACATATGCATATGTATGTCATGTGCATACACGGTATAGGTATCATACATTTGCATGTATGATACTGTTCTAGTGTTGCTTTACTGCCAATAAATTGGGTGTTACTGATTCCTAAACTCATCATTCAAGAAACTGATTCCATTAATAAATAAGATCAATAATGAATAAATAAAGCTGATATACCTAAACCTATTCAAAATTGATCACAATTTTTTAAAAGCCTGCTACCACAATATAATTGAAATAAGGCATTGAAGGACAAATGGATAAAATAAGACTTGTCTATTAATTCTTAAAACATAAAAACCCAAAAGTATTCATGCAGTAAGGTAAAACAAGTTAGACCATGTCAAAAGAGCAATGAAAATGACCTGAATAGGGACAGAGGGAAATAGCGACATCTCAGCTAGCAAAAAAATCACCAAGGGAAGAAAAAAAAAACTCACCAAGGCAATAATATCACCAACCAAGATGTAAAAAATAAATAAGACATGTCAATGGGGCTTGGAGCCACAAGATATATATTTTAATAAACCATGTCTCAGTTTAGGTCCTGGGATTAAAAGCCATGTTTGAATTTAGGCAGCGGAACTGAAGGTGATGCTTAAATTTAAGAACTGGGGTTGAAGAAGAGAACTTAAGGAACTCTTAAGTTCCTTCCTCAGACTCACCACCCATTCCTGACACTTCCTGATACATCAGATTTATTGGCTTTCTTACTGATGGCAAACGATGGACAGAAATTGTGCTACTGTAGACAAGATCATTGTTCAAGGTCACCTGGGTAAAAGGAAGAAACTCTAGGAAAAGTGGGCAAACCTAAAGGTAATCAGGGATCACTCAGGTATTTTAAAACCTCCTTCTTCACGTCAAAAGGCCAGGGGGCCTTTCAGGTCAAGAGGACATGATTTCTTAGAGCCCAACATGGTAATGTACAAAACAATAATCCTGAGTCATCAAGACAGTATTAAATAAATCATGTTGTGCAGGAGTTTCAAAAGCCGAAAATTAAAGACTTAATATTACATTCTCATGAAAAATGGCAAATTTTAAAAAACTAAAACACTATTAGAAGCAAGTCTTCAATGACTCAGGTCCATCCATGCAGCCACTGCTAGAAGCAGGCCCGCGGGTGCCCTGCAGCTGCTCCCGCCTGTCCTCGGCTCTCAGCCATGCCGCCTCCTCCAAGCAGCCACACGGCCAACCCTGAGACGGAGCTGAGACCCAGCTCCAGCTGGACTCCCCCAGGCCCGCTGCTCCCACTGTGGGTCTCGCCATCCAGCACCAGCACTGACCATTCCTGAACAGAAAAAATAAACTCTCACTACAGTACCCACCCCAGCACAATACCCAGAATATAGCGCGTGCATGCTCGGTCACTTCAGTCGTGTCGGACTCTTCGTGACCCCATGGACTGTGGCCCGCCAGGCTCCTCTGTCCATGGGATTCTCCAGGCAAGAATACTGGAGAGAGTTGCCATTTCTTCCTCCAGGGGATCTTCCTGACCCAGAGATCGAACCTGTGCTTCCTGCCTTATCAAATGTATTCTTCACCCGAGTCACCTGGGAAGCCCCAGTAACAATAACGACACTCTAAATATGCCACGAGAGTGCAAGGAAAGACGTTCCCACTGAGCGCTAAGAGTGGGAGTTCTCACAGAGCCACAGCTCCAGGTTCAGGGTGAGTGTGACCAAACGCTGTGTGTGGTCAGGAAAATGGGGGTGCTAATAAGTAGAAGGAAAAGAAGCAAGTAGACTCTGAGAGAGTGACGGTAAAGATAACTGGTTAGCAGGGTGCTTTCAGGAACAGTGAAAGGTAAGGCTGGAAAGCCTGACAGGTCTGCAGAGGAGTCGAGCCTGAGGACAATGGTGCACCCCAAAGGTCATGGGGAGCCCAGCCCTCCGGAGTGACTCCCCTCCACCCAGAACAGCAGTCTCACGGTTTGAAGGATTCATCTTGCAAGTAAAAGCAAAGGAGACATGACAACTTGCCATCAACCCAAAGTAACTCCTTACGTCATCACTGCTCTGCTGCTGCTGCTAAGTCACTTCAGTTGTGTCCGACTCTGTGCGACCCCATAGACGGCAGCCCAACAGGCTCCCCCGTCCCTGGGATTCTTCAGGCAAGCACACTGGAATGGGTTGCCATTTCCTTCTCCAATGCATGAAAGTGAAAAGTGAACGTGAAGTCGCTCAGTCGTGCCCGACTCTTTGCGACCCCATGGACTGCAGCCCACCAGGCTCCTCCGTCCATGGGATTTTCCAGGCAAGAGTACTGGACTGGGGTGCCACTGCCTTCTCCGCAACACTGCTCTACTCTCTACCAAATCAGACTTCATAACTAAAAAAAAGGCTCTAAAACACTGCTTGATATTATGAAGAAACTACTAGCAAACCTTATTTCCAGGTCATGAATAGAAATCAAATCATATGATAAAATACTAGTATTAACAATTACAAAGAAATATTCTTATAATAAAGCTACTATATAATTTTTTTATTGTTCAATTGTGAGGTAAAGTTGAAAGTACTGCCTCATAAGACAGGAAGAGTTATCATTACTCTTCAGATTGACAAACAAAAAGACATAAACAAGTGCCAGGATAATAAAAAATGGCGCTGCTCACTTTCCAGAAGAAAAAATAAATTGAACTAAAATTATTAAGCTAACAAAGCAAGAGAAAATACGAGTAGAAAAATGACAGTTATCTGCAAAATTCATAAATGTGTCTTTTGTACAACCATAATGATCATATTTTGTGCTGTCATTTTGCATTTAATTGCTCACCCTGGTACTTTTCTTCACAGAAGCCATCAGCATCCCACAGAGCCAGATGCTGAATTGCAAAAACATACTGTGACCACGGACTTAGAAGAAAGTTCTTTTGCTGAGCTGTGGTGTATGACAAGTTAATTTTTGCAATTACACTCTTTCCAACAATAAATGAAGCTACTGCTTATGATTATCCTATATTATTTTTAAAAGGCAAGAAAATACTCTTTATAATAAACTAATCAAACTCTTTTAAAGACAACAGTTGATGTGAGAAAGTTAACTTTTCAAACAGGTCTTCTAGAATATGCCCAAAAGTAACAATCACCCCTCAGCTGAAATGTATAAGCCGCTTAATACACTGAGACATGGCTATGTTTTCTGAATGTTAATATACGATGCCAAGTTATTTCAAGCTGTTTAGGAAAGACTAACCTCAGTCTTTTGATCATTACTTTTCTTTCTGCTATATTATGCTAAACATAGCATTCAAAGAATCAGCCCATTAAGTGTCATTTAGAAAGAAACGTCTATTGCACAATAATTTATCTGCAGGGCGTAAATTGTTCTAAATTTAAAATATTTGCAATGACCATCACTGTCACATACCCAATAGTAATAAAACAGTGGGACGTCATGCATTGTTAAAACCTAGGCTGTCCCCTATAATATAGTATCTTCACACATAAAGTACAAAATTTGGGAGTTATTATGTTCTGTTTTATTCATTAAAAAGACAGCAAGCAGGAGGACAGTTCTCTTCTAATGAATGTCCTGCTATATTAAAGCCAAAAGGACTATTTCATGATTAATGTTAATATACCAGAACAAAATAACACAAGACAAGTAACTCAAATGCCTAAGTCAGAAAGAGCATATCTAAAAAATAATGAATATATATATATTTTTACAACTCTATTACTTAGTGACTTAAAATTTAACTGAAGCTATGTTTTATTCACATAAAATGAAAAAATGTACATTTTCACTGCATTATATAAAAGGAGCATAAGATATTAAAATGCTCTAGGTAAATCTACTACGTTTTTCAGAAGACTTCAATAAACATATAACTGTACTGATTTATTTTCATGTGTAACATTGTTCCCATGTCACTTCCTAAAAGAATTTGTGAAGGTGTTATTTATATTCAAGACTTAATTCAATAAAAAAATCCTAGAATTTTGATAATCTTGGAGATATTTTCTTTCAAATCCCTCGTGTGTTTTTTTTCTACGTGGAATAAAATACGAGAGACCTGGTTTTATGTTTACAAGTGTGCCTGGAGATCACCAGGCCTAACGTGAGTGCAGAAGGTGGGGACATAGCGCGGAGCCGGAACACAGTCATCAAGACAGCAAATGCCCGTCTGCCAGGCCTCCAGGCTCTGAGCCCTGCTCCTTCGGGCCACACACCGAGAAGGGATCTGCCCCAGGTCCCGCCCTGAACTCCCACCAGGGCCCCTTCCACCTGCTCCAGCCTCTCCCATGGACCAGGAAGTGGCTGTCTGCATCCCCACCGCCACCCTTACGTCTATTCTCAGCATCTCTTCCTGGATGACCCACAGACATCAAACACGCAACACAGCCAAAACCAAGTTCCTCCCGCTCTCCTCTCCCACACGCCCCTCCCAGGGAGAGAGTCCTCCGGCCACCTACCTGAAGGCCAGGGCTCAGGATGCTCCTCCCACCCCCACCTCCTCCTTCAGTGGGGTCCTTAATCCTGTCCTCCCCCCATCAAAAACCATGCATCCCCTACAACCTACTCCACCCACTATGATCTACTCTGACCGCCCACCTTATCGAGAACCTTCTCCCACTCCCAGGAGGGCAGCCTCCACTGAGCGACGTCCACAGGGCACACCTGGGCATGAGGCTCTGACGGCTGTGATGGCTTCCACACAACTGCGGAACAAGCATCAAGTGAGGCACAGTCTCAACAGGCCCTGGCAAGCTACCCCCTCTTCTTTATGTTTCTGTCTCCTCTAGACCCTGCTGGGGAAACTCTGGGCTCCTGACTGCTTCTCATGCAGCTTTCTTTGCCTGAAATGCCCTCTCCTCCTGTACTCACACGGAAAATGCCGATGCTCTTCAGAGCATCTATGACCTCTCCTGTGACTCCCCAGGCCAGACTAGGCATTCCACCAAGCACCTATGCACCGACAGCCACAGCTTGGGATGGACTGCTGGTGCGTGCCTAGATTACGAGGGCGTGCACTGAGTAGGTTACTTGCTCTGCCCAGGACAAAGATGCTATTCACGAACTTCATTAATTTTAAATAGACTGAATTTGTTGGGAGATAAAGCACCTCAAGAAGTTAAATGGAAAAAATAATCATTTTCTTTAAGCTTAAAATTTTGAAAAGAATAAAACAGAAAGGTAGCAAATTACTCCTGGGAAAATACAAACAAATTGCTATGCTGTCATTCTGAACCAGTCTTACAAATGGGACTAAAAAGAAGGAAGGAAACATCTCTGTCTGATTTTTCAAGTCAAGAAAAGTCAGAGTCAATATGGCAGCAGGGTAAGGCTCTGCCAGCTCCACAGAAACCAAGACAGGGAATTCATATTTCCCAGCCATGGTGTACAGAACGCTCATGTTCCATGTATTCAGGCTAGAGTTAAAGGCTGCAGAGTAATCTTAATAGTAATGTGTGCAGACATAGCCTTGTACAGTTTCTAAGCCACATATACATACATTATTTCATGAACACTCAAAAGACATATAATTTCTCCATTTTCAGGTGAAAAAACTGAGGCCATTTTCCTATAACTAAGACATAGAGGCTGAAACACGAAACCAAGACTTCTAACTACATTACTCTACAATAACCACGTTCTAAAGGTATGAACACCGGGCCTTCGAGCCCTCAGCTGTGAGACGGCCACGACACAGACACAGCGCGAGCTAGGGCCGAATCACACACCGAGGGTTCTACTGCAACTGACAGTGAAAAACAGAATAAATAAACATTAATAAAGTGCTTAATTCTAAATAACCTCAATGAATAACTCTGCTTTGCACTATAAATAATTGCATTAGGGGTGCTGTAAGAAATTACAAAAAAAAAAAATAATAATTAGTGGCTTAAACCAACACAAATTTATTATCCTACAGATCTGTATTCAGAAGTCCAACACAGAAATGACTGAACTAAAATCAAAGCATCAGCAGGACTACATTCTTCTCTGGAGGTTCCAGGCGAGATTCCTTTTCTTGCCTTTCTTGCCTTCTAAAGGCCACTCACTTCCACTGGCTCGTGGCTCCTCCCTATCTTCAAAGCCAGCAAAGGTGGGCTGAGTCCTTCCCCAACACACCACCCCTCTTCGGTCCCTCCTTCCACATCTGAGGATCTCTGTGGCTACACAGGAGCCACCGGGATAACCCAGGACAATCTGCCTAGGTGCGCTGCTGAGGTGCACTGACCAGCAACGGAAAGTTCCACCAGAACCCAATCCCCCAAGGCCACGTGAGGTAACACAGCACCGGCTCCACGGAATAGGAAGGGGACGCCTTCAGTATTGAGGGAAAGGAGGACCGGTTGCAATACTCTGCCAACCTCAACAACCAAGATGAATGCCGGACACCAAGCAAAATCAAAACAGAATTTTGATGTTTTGTACCCATTCCCAATGAAATGGGGCCCATGCGGAACGGACAGAGATAATTCATCATTCATTTAAACTGTTGTCTCATTCTGACAGGACATTAGAAAACATTACAAGTGTTACTTAAAAGACTCTTCAGTCGTCCAGTAAAATGAAAACTTTTTCATAGTCCTTTTACATTTTCCTTCTTATCCAGACTCTGTTTGACTATTCTAACCTTTACTTGCAGAGATACTTGCCCACTCTCCCCTCAGATCCCCTATCACCTATATTTACTTAAAACGTAGAGGGCAAAACTCAAAGACAATGATTAACTCAGTTTGACTGTCAACATGCAAGCTAGTGAACATCAGTAAACACTTATTAGGTAAGAAGAATAAAGTACTAAAACAAATACCTCTCTACTGCTAAAAAAGCATTCTTATCTCACTTGACTCTAGCATCACTTGAGATGCTTTTATGAAAATATTACACAAGTTTCTGAATAACACTCAGAAAAGAGAGGTGATCCTGACAACCCCACAGTTATTAAGTGTACAATGGTATCAGTCAGTGAAGACAGTATTCGCCATGTCTGAACAGCTGTGAGAAAAGGAATGGTACCCATTAAGTATCAAGGGGGAAAACCTAAACTCAATAAAAACACTATCACATCTTCCCCAACTACACTATTCACATATGTTAGCTATGCTCATTAGAAGAAAAAAAAATGAAGAAAATGTACATTTCTTACTCAAACAATAAGAGAAATGTGAATTAGAATTTTAAATTGAAAACATTACAACAAAAGTCAATATTCCTACAAGAGAAAAAACAATTAGAAGCCTCACGCTGCCACTAGAAAAGTTTACAGCATTTCTTCATTTTCACTTTTCTATCAATTTACATAAACTCCACAGGATTAGTCAAACCAATGAAATAATGTGCAAAAATTATGCAAGTTTAAATATTATGGTAAACCTTCTGAAGTTCAAATGTACCTGTCTTAATGGAAAACTGGGTTAAAAATATATCATAAATGTAAAAGCACAAGAATGCATTGAAAGCTATGTCTTTAGTATATTTATGTGAACAAAAAAATAATTATCATTTTTTTGAATGGAAGTTACAAACAGACTCTTCCGGGTCAAATTCTTTTAAAACACACTGTTTGAACTATTCAAAAATCAGCATGAATGTTTATGGGGTAACATTTCAGTGTAGACAATAACAGAAAAACTTCTTTCCCTCCACAAAACTGTGCTAAAAGTACATTTAACAAAGTTGGAGGAAGCACATGCTTGTTGATAGTCACAGGATTATTTCAAAACCCAATTATATCTGTTCATTTCCTTTTGCTTAATTAAAGCAAAAGGCATCAAAATCTTTCTCAGCAGTAATGGTGTGGAAGCTGGCTGGCACCGATACAGTAATTAGCTTAACCTTATCATTGAACTGTACTGGGTCACTCACGAGCAGCCCAGGACCAGAGCGAAGAGTCCATGCCATGAGAACATCTCAGAGCAGCACAGAGACTGAATAATGCCATCTGGTAACGGGCGGGCTTTGTTCCTGCCGACGGTGCTGGATAAACGCTCCTGCTCATAACTTTAATGTGGCAGCTTAACCATTTAATCATTGTACATTAATACATTATCAATATTATGAACTTGTAACTACAAAATTACTTGTCAAAGTAATCAGATATTACAGATTTTGTACATAAATGCAACACAAGGGGACCCTGAGTATTAACTGTACGTTTACCAAGGAGATACATTATGGATTTTTAATTATATAGAGAGAGAGACATTTTAGACACAGTAAACTTTAAGTTCTAGAAAAATATGTTTTTTAGAATTAAATGAAATCATTCTATGCCACATCTTTCATCAGCTATACACCGGGGTGGTTTTCATGGGGCTTACTTCAACCTAAAAGATTGATGCCTATGCAATCTTTTAAAACTTGATTTATTCAATTATGTGAATTTTCTTGATTTTTATTTGTTTTACTGGGAAACATTTCAAAATGTAAGAAATCATCTTTTGAAAACACATCTCTTAAGGTCATCTATTCATTATCCCCAGTTAAGTTTCAGCATATTTTGTTATTTTCCTAAAGGATCAAAAATTCCGTTGCCAAGACATGATTTTGAGGTCTTTCACTTTCACCAAGTAAGACACTAAATCATAGGGGACGATTATCAGCAAATTCTCCGCGACAGGCCCTCAGCCTGCTGAGGTAACGCAGCTGACATACTTTGATGCGCCGTGCCTGGGCACATTATGTTCATGTGGCGTGCACATCTGGGCACCCTTTATGGCCATGCAGCAAACAGCCAATCATTTATTCCACTCTAATTAGCACACATGTAAATCCTCACCAATCAAGCGCGCTCGGGGTTCCTGTTGTGGCAGCCATACAGCAAGCTGGCAGGACGCACGAACCAAGTACAAGAAGACACTTCTGGGCTCGATCTGAACCTGCCATCACACCAGGCGGGTTCCCCCAGAACGGGCTGTAACCAGCTCTCCCTTTCAACACTGATCAGAGAGCCCCAAAAGAAAAAGGTCAACAGGCAGGAAGCTGATTGGCTATACTTTTGATACTTCACTAGTCTAGGAATACACCTGAAGCAACATGCTGCTCCTTCCCTGAAAATTACAGTTAACACAAGCGAAAGGCTGGATTAGGTTATATACAGGCTTCAGAACAGAGACATGGGGAAACTCTAAAAACTGTCGATAACAAGATAGTTAGAAAATAATATGAAATAAACCTCTAGATCTCTACACGTGATATGATATAATGCCTACATAGGCCTATAGTCAGTATAACTATATGCCAACAACCTGTTTAGTCACTGCTTTTATTAGTCATTTGTTAATATATAAACTTTTAATTTTTCATGCCAAACTACCAAAAACAGTAATTCCATCTTGAACATACTTACAACAATTTAATTTTAAAAGCACAGATAGATAGCACTTGGTTTGAGATTTTTAAACTTGTTGTTTATGTTACTTCTTTCACCATGATGAAATTCTCATGGCATTTTCAGATAACACCGTGCACAAAAGTAATTTACCAAACTGTTCAAAGTTAGAAAGAACAGATATCATGCTAGCAAAAATGAAAGTAATAGCTACACTCAGATGTGTTTTACTGGAAAGGTTTTCCCAAAAAATATCAATTGATGCTGTTTTGGAGCATTCATTTAATTTGCTATTATAATTTATATCATGAAAGTAAAGGAGGAATTCATTCAACAGGTATTGATGGATACTTTACACAACCTGGTTCGATCCCTGGGTTGGGAAGTTCCCCTGGAGAAGGGAGGGCTACCCACTCCGGTACTCTGGCCTGGAGAATTCCATGGACTATAGTCCATGGGGTCACAAAGAGCTGGACGAGGCTGAGCGAATTTCACTTTCACTTTCACACCCAGGGCACTGCACTAGGTGCTGAAGGAGCAAACAGTTAAAGATGACACCACCTCAGAAGGAAGACATCAGATTAACTGATAATAGCACCAAGACCAACAAGTGCAAACAGACATCAACCAACATGAAAAAGCGCTAGAAGTCTTCCTCAGGAAAGTGATGGCCACCAGACCTCTTAAAATACTCAGCTATTTTATGGTAACTAAAACTTCAATCTACTTATTAAACTTATTTACTAATAACTCACTCTGAACTGTCTTAGGTAAATAGAACAACCATTGTCTCTATCTTCATGGAATCTATAGCATGGTTGGGAGACTCTAAACATATAAACAGTTTATACACATAATTTCGCCTGCACGGGACTCAGGGAACACTGATCATCTCACCAACTAGCGTTGCAGACAATGGTGGTCAATTACAGGTGATTCTAAGAGAATACTACAGACATTATCATAACGAGGAATACATCCTCTTCTCAAGGAAAATAGTAAAGGCAACTTCTATTATTTTTTTTTCCAAAACACAACTTCAAGCTGTGAGGGAGACAACAGACTATAGAATAGTAGAAAAGACACTGAACTAGGAAGCAAGAGATGAAGATGCTATAAATCTTTCAAAGGCCACAAATAAATCCTATAGAAATGATAACACTCTAACAGTCTGATGGTACCCAAGAATTTTTGTGGTAGAATTTTCATTTTTACCTAATTCATTTGAAAAGATATTACCACCTAATGCCACAGTCAAAGCACCCCTGATCATGATTAGCCACACTGCATGGAGTGATCCATACCCATGGGCCCTAGTAGCGGGGTGTGGGGGGGCGGGGGGAGCAGAGGTGTGTGCGCGGGGAGGGAAGGGCATTAGACACTCAGTTCTGCATGAGCCCTAATCATTGGTTGAAAAAGGAAAGCAAAAAACTGATCTTTAGCTGACAAGGACACTGGCTCAGAGATGAGTCAGTGCAAATAGAGTTCTAGGGACACAATATAAACCACTCTTTGATCTATAAATAGTAACTACAGTTGTGTTTTATATGCATAGAGTGTGTTCTCACCTGCAGAAGAAAGCTCACATCTCACATTAAGACCTTACTTAACCTGTTTCTTTTAATTTTCATATTGTCAAAAGTGTCCAGAATTTGTTTTCTATTTATAAGACATAAGCTATTAAAGTTTTAAATACATTCCTGCATTATTTAATCACTAATAAAGGACAAAAAATTACGATTTCACCAACATAAATGAGTTCTGAGTTTTTCTACACAAGAAGACATGCTTTTTTTCTACAAAACAAACCATATAAAAATAGGGTAAAATATATTTTTGAGAAATTTTAAACCTAAAATCAAAACTAGCATCTTTAACAATATATGTTGATAGAGCAATAGAGGTGGCGTATATATAAAAGACATTCTAACCAGGATAACCATACTCCCCATCAACAGAGTTGTTTTAAGCCATATAATACATTTAAGGCATTATTATGCTACAGAATGAAGAACACCCGAGCAACTGAGCATTTTTCATTGTATTTCCAAAGGGCATCCCATTCGACTAGATCAGAGTCGGCAATAAGTGGTTCATGTGCCACCAGTGATTCCCGTGGCCTCTGCTCCCCAGGACCTCTCCACCCCTCAGGACCTCTCAACACAGCACCACTCCCCCACTTCCTACACACAGGAGCAGGAATCAACTCAGCTTCCCCAAGCTGATCATTCATAGGACACGATTGACAAGCTGGCCTCGGTTTTCAAAAACAAAGTAATGCCTTTCTTGAGTCAAAACACCATAAACATTTATCAATCCTTTATAAACTGACTGAGAAACTTTCTCAATGTGGCGTAACTTGGTCAAAATGTATTTTTTACATTAAATGTGATGACAGATGATAGTGAAACACACCCAGGGAAGGCTCAATCATCATAGCACTGGAGTCTATGTTGAAAAAGAAGAAACAGAATCTGCATGAAAAGAAAAAGTCCTGCTTTCAAAAAGATACACTTCTACCCTGTTTGCTATTAAGATCAAAGACACTCTGCATTACAGGATGAGTATGCCTGTAACTCAATAGTGCCATGTCAGTATTCACTTGGCTTCCTCCACTTTCAAAGAGCAAGACTCTCCATGCTGGGTCTAACACATCAAAACACTACGCTAAAGCTCTTAGTGCAAAGAGCACAAAAACTTAATTTAAGCAAGAAAATCCAAACTTGTGCTTCACAAAGTTGCCGTTTACGTAAAACAATGGCAATGGCTGTGCTGTGCTTAGTCACTCAGTCATGTCCGACTCTTTGCAACCCCATGGACTGTAGCCCACCAGGTTCCTCTGTCCATGGGATTCTCCAGGCAAGAATACTGGAGTACATTGCCGTGCCCTCCTCCAGGAGATCTTCTCAACCCAGGGGCAAACCCAGGTCTCCCACATTGCAGGTGGATTCTCTACTGTCTGAGCTACCAGGGAAGCTCAATGGCAACAGCAGCAAAAAATAAAGGCCCATCATTTCACGAACCTGCAAACTTGACAGAGGTGGTCCATTAAAAAAAAATAAAACATTATCTCAAACAACTTTCTTGGGTCCCTCTGGCCATGAACTCAGGTACATGTCATGCTAAGCACCTCTAAGACCTACAGCCAAATTCAGGGAATACAAAAGATAATTGTTTTCATTTTAATTTCACAATTATAGTTTTACTAAATCATATCCTATAACATATTACAGAGCTCTCTACACAGGTCCAATAAAAACAAAATCATTTCAAACACCTAGAGAAACTGGGCAAACTAAGTCTCACTGCACCTAAGATAGTAACTGATTAATTAATCAACATAAATGTATGTTTGGAGGCAGCTTGGGGATATTTGTTAGTACATTATTTACCAGCAGGACAGGTCATGGTAACAGAACGCAGTGATGATTTTATTACTAAAAACATTACCACAATCTGTAAAAATCAATGCCTGTGGCAATCGGTTAAGGCCAACCCCTGCAACATACCAATTAATGTATCTATAAGTATGCTTGTATGTGTGTGCATGTGTGCATTATGTATGTGTGCCTTTATATGTAAATAATACATACTTATATATAACTGCATGTGTGTATATGTCATTCTGCTTCTAATTGATGACATTTAACAATATATAAAACTCATTTACATGCATTAGAAATAATGTAAATCAAAATATATCTCACTTTGGATTTTCAAAAACACCAAAGCTTTTCTTTAGTTATTTTGCACTTCAAGTAGAATATTTACTATTCATAAAGGAATCAACAAAATATCTGTAAGAAAAAATATTGATAATACTATAATGTATACTTATCAGCTTAAAACACTGATAAGAATACATGTTTATCTCATTATGAATCTGAATATCCTTGGACTGCTGTATAAAAGATGAAATACTTGTCTATTAAATTATCCATTAGGAGTAATTTCCACAGAAAGTATCAGAGATGTATTTAATAAGAAAATTGACCTAGGCACAAACAAGACACAAGCAACTTCTCATTTCATATCTAAACTCAGAGCTGAGAATCCCACTTGACACTGAGCTAGTATCACACAAGAAAGGTGATGTCAACTGAAAAACCAGTGTAACAATATGAAAAACCACATTTAATCAGCAGCCCCTCCAAAATATAATTCCACTTCTGATCTAATACCTCATTAGAAGAGCATTCAAAAATGGAATATTCATAGGCATGTCTTCTGTATAGGTATTTTCACTATAATAATGGTAGCTGAAACAGCACCCCACAGGGGGCTATGTGCATACCAAGCTAAAATATAAGCAAATTAAACCAAAAACTCTACTTTCAAGTTTGAATTTAAAGATTTACAAAACAAAGCTGAGGCAGGCATTTTGTTTACTTACAAGGGCTTATGAAATTTATTCCCTAAATATGTAAAATAGCCTTCTCTAGCCACAGTGTAGTACACAAATTGTTGGAGGTGGGGAGGGGGGTACTGAGCTAAATTATTAACAGGTCAAAGGCCAATAATACAAAAAGAAGTTACAAGGAAAAAAAAAAATTTTAATGAAAAAACAGAGAGGCAGAAATCAGGGTCAGGTTGAGAATCAGATTCAAATCAGAAAGCATCATGTTAGAAACGCAGCCCCATCAAAACAGTTGGATGCAAAGTAACCCTAACAGTTACCTTCCATGGTAGCTGGAGAAGGGAGGCCTCTGTTTGCAGTACTGCTTTGTTTCATGATTCAGGTGCTAGTTTTGTGGGTATATTTATGGGATCTGCCAATCTGTACACTTAAGATTGTTCACTTGTCAGTATATGATATCCATACCTACAGTGAGTCACAGGAAAATACCTTATACGTACCTTATAGGTAGCAGCAAACAGGATGTACAGGAAAACTAAAATATAACAGGATGGTTGATCTTTACAATGAGCTGTCTCACTATTTGCAGTAACAATGTTTCCTTGTGATGAGCTGATGAGCAAACTGATTCAAGGAGGGGACACTCATTCAAGCTGCTGTCAATGTCACCATTGCTGTCTTAGGCAGCTCAGGCTGCTCTACCAGAATACCACAGACTGGAGGCACTTAAACCACAGATGTTTGTTTTTGCATGTTCTGGAGGCAAGTCCAAGATTAGGGTACAGGCTTCCTTGGTGGCTCAGTTGGTAAAGAATCCGCCTACAATGCAGGAGACCCAGGTTCAGTCCTTGGGTTGGGAAGATACCCTGGAGAAGGGAACGGCTACCCACTCCGGTATTCATGCCTGGAGAATCCCTTGGACAGAGCAGCTTGGTGGGCTATAGTCCATGGGGTCTCAAAGAGTTGAACGTAACTAAGCACACACACGCACACATATACACATACACACACACACACACACACACACACCCCCCAAGACCAGGGAACAGGCAGGGTCGGGATCTGGTGAGAATTCTCTTACTGGCTTGCAGACGATCACCTGCTCACCAGTCCTCACATGCGCATGGAAGAGAAGAGCCCGGGAGGTAGGACAGGATGAGAATGCTCTGGCGCCTCTTGAGTTTCTTTTTTTTTCCTGTTTGGCCATGCCCCACAACATGCAGGATCTCAGTTCCCCAACCAGGGATCAAACCCATGCCCCATGCATTGGAAGCATAGGAGTCTCAACCACTGGACCACTCGGGAAACCCTGGTGCCTCTTCTTAAAAGGACACAATCCTATCATCTTAGGGCCCAACCCTCCAGAGGAAATTTAATCTTAATTAATTTCCTACAGGCCCTGTATCCAAATACAGTCACCCTGGGGTTTAGGACTTGATAACATGAATTCTAGGGGAACACATTCAGTCCATAGAACCTACTAACTGCCGGGCACCATCAGCATGCCAATAAATATATTCTAATAACTTATAGATGAACTTAACGGAAAAAAGAATAGGTTCCAGAAGCAAACCTAATTTTACCTTTAAGATGACAAGGGCTAAAACCTGAGGCAAATAATAATTACGTGTGGTCTCAGTCGTATTTCTCTCCTTTTTTAAAATGATTATCTCACCGCTGAAAACACGGTTTACAGGCTAAGTGTCCTCTGTCATCCCAGAAACAGCTCACCATTTTGAAGACTGAAGGTAAAGCTGAAAAGAATGACCTTGAACAAAAGGGAATATGGCTCAGATCCAGGGGGAGGGGCTACCTAAAGCTTCCAAGAGAGAGAGAATTGGGAAGAGGACTAGAGAAAACCAAATAATGAAATTATCTCGACGTGCCCTTGTGCTGGCGGAATGTGAAAGGTGCTGACGGCCTTGTGCAGCGATACCCCTACCAAAAGCATGGCTTCAGCAGTTTCCCACCATCTCAGAAAGTGATACAGACAACCCTGACCTAAAGAAAATGCCAAACTTGTGGCAGCGCAGAAACTGCTCATGGTAAACTAATTAGATGGTTTTCATCCAGAACATTTCTCCCAAGAAATCGAAAGGAGAGACTTTAAACTTAGGTGTGCTATATAATTTTTGCAAAAACTCACTCTGCATAGATGATGTGGAAATTTAGAAAACAGTAGCATAGGAAATGAGTAAACCTCACAAAGTAAAACAAAACATTTCCCATTCAGCAAACCATGTTTCACCCCAAACGTCCTTAGAAAACTGACTGAAAAGTATACATGAATTGAAAACTTTGCCATATTTGGTGCGGTTTTTTTAATTCAAGCGTGAGAACAGCAGTTACACTGTGGGAACACAGTACTAATATGACTGTAAATGGCAATGGCAATTTAAATAATACAAACACATTTTAGGGGCAACTCTAATTTACTAAGAGGAGCATATGCATACAATCTTCTCTCAAGACAACCAACTCTTACAAATTACCTCTAGTCTTTCAATTAAATAAATGTACTAAGATGTTAGAAAACTTGTGCTGTACTACAGGATCTGTTATTTAAAATGTGACATAAGATACCTTTTAATATTTTAACTCAAATATCCCACGCAAAACAGGGAAACCATGCCACAGAAGCCTGCGCCCACTTACACTTGTCCAAATCCAGCAATGTATCCAGTGTGCTGCGCACCTGGCAGCCCCTTGCAAACCTTCCAGCACAGCACCTGACTTTATTCTCACAAGCCTCCAAAAATGGCACAGAACTGGTCCCCACCCCTCCTTCACTGACAAGCGAAGCTGCTTACCTCAGTTCAGGTACCAGGAGACATTTTAAAAATCCCAAAACTGCCCTTAGACATAGGCCAGGTATAATCTATTTCCTCCAAAGAGATGACCCTGAGCTCTCATGCACACCCATCCTTCCCGTGATGGACCCACGAGCCCCTCCCCCAACTTCTTTTTTAAATAATACATTTAACTTTTATCATTGACAAAATTTTTGTAGTAGCAAGAATAAAAACAACCTGCATGACCCAAGGCACACGTGCCAACCACTTCTCCTAAAGGCGTCTGTGCCTACTTGTCCACTTGCATTTGAGGGGGGTCCGCACGTCAGGGTTCATCTTTATGATGCAATACCGAGGGAGACCGGTGTTCGGTCCCACATGAAAGTGCACGCAAACATATTGTAAATGTGGCCTCTGCCAGAACACTGAAGACTGATTAGTAAATGATTCAGAGCAACCCCGGGTGAGGTGAGGGAAAGGGAAGGAGTGAAGGGAGGAGGTGGAGGGCCACAGCGTGTCTGCGTAAAGGGCGCACTACCGACGACAAGACATCCAAACCTGACCCCAGACCTTCCACGCTACAGGATGGCAAATCTCCGGAAATGCCCGGGTTTATCATTCGTCTGTGTGTTTGTCTGGGGGAGCAGATGAGGGAGTGTTAGACGAAAGCGAGCACACTCCTTCCCAGCTTCCACCCCACCATCCATGAGGCCTCGCCTCTGTGGCCTCATGAAACCTGGGGCATATTCGAGAACAATGGTGCCGTGCTACTTATAATCATCTATTTATATCTTTCATTACCCAAAGTGACATTCTTGAGGCAAAAGTTCCAAGAGCCTTCTTCTTCTCTGTGTGCAGAGACATTTACAGGACGCTCCAGGCACAATGATCAGACAGAAGGATTGACCTGGGGAGGCTCTGCTGACCCCACCATGCAGAGCACTCTCTTCCAACAACAGGGTCTGCTCCGTCCAAAACACACAAACAGCAGCCATGCAAGGGTGAGTATCGTGAACAATAAGAGGAGAGGCAGGGACTAATTCAGCTATGCTGTTTATAAGTCTAGATGTTAAAATGTTCAGCTTATTTAAAATGGAATATACACTTGATCCAGGCTTCCCTGGAGGCTCAGATGGTGAAGAATCCACCTGCAAAGCAGAAGACCTGGGTTCGATCCCTGGGTTAGGAAGATCCCCTAAAGAAGGGAATGGCAACTCACTCCAGGAGTCTTGCCCGGAGAATCCCATGGACAGAGGAGCCTGGTGGGCTACAGTCCATAGTGTCACAAAGAGTCAGACACGACTGAGTGACTAACACTCACTTTCATATACTTGGTCTGCTTTTGCTGAATCACAACATGAAAATTTTTAAATGGCTCATATTTTAAGTTTAAAATTCCTTAGTTTTACTTGATGTGCATTCGTAGAAAGTTCCTGAAGTTCAAAACCTTAGTAACTGTCATTGTTGTGGTCCTGCATCCATTATGCATAAACAAAAGAAGAAAAATCTTATCAAACAAAATAATAGGCTGCTTTAGGACTCTGTCAATTGAATGCATTTCTGCACTACTGACCTGAACATTGGAATGAATACATGTAATCAAATATGCTGATATGATGCTGGCACTAAAAAACAATTGGATCTTTTTTCCTCTGCGATTGTTTGAACTATCAAGGATTATAATCTATGATAAATTCTATATCCATTAAAAATCTTAGACCATTGATTTATGCCTTAATTCAGGGATGCCGAGCTCTTCAAAAATAAATGTTCCAAAATAGCACACACTGCAAATTGCGATTCTAACATAAAACAAATGTTAAAATGTTAGCATCTTTCCTGAAGATTTTGTAGTGTATTAATTGTTGGTCTCAGTAATGTAGCTTATTAGTTTTGCATAATTTAAGTTTTAATTCATCGTTTAATTTTTAATTACATAGCTTTTTTTTCTCAAGATGTGCTTTCTGCTTAAATGTTAGTCACTAACCACGGTATATACAAAACAATTCTATGCCATGAATATACGACAGTCATGTATTATATGACTTCTCCATGATCTCAATGTGAAAACGATCGTAGCAGTTTATAATCTATGCATCTAACAGCCATTTTAATTTCGCATTGATACGTAAGCAATGTAAGATCAGAGACAATGCTTAAAAACTAAAGACCTAAATACAAAAGTGCTATCAAATTATTTCCTCTAAAAAAGAATTCTTTCAGACTTTGGTTAGCAATACTGCAGCTTTTTTTGGGGGGTGGGGGGCGGTGCAGGGAACATTGTACTCCATATTCAAAGCTAATTTGTATTTTATTTTCCTATGAAAACTATGGGGACCCATACTGGTGTGTGTGCCAAAGGATACACAGTGTCCTCACAGGAGCAGAGAAGGATACATGACACCGCCCACCGAACAACAGAAAGCAAGAAGCTAATGAGGCTGAAGGAGGATTCAAGAGGGTGACGAGGGGACTGCCAGCTTCCATGTCAGCTTATGAGTTTGGACGCAGGTCCAATTAAAATTCTGAAGTTATTATCAGAGTAAGTGCCCTACTGCAAGGCGCTCCACTTAAGTTTCCTCTGAAGACAAAACTTCCGAGGCTGCGGCCATTAACCGAGCGCGATGTCTCATCAGCAGATCCGTTAGCAAATTTTCAAGCATATTTTAATAAACTTTTGTTGGTTATTATTTTGCTCAATATAAATTTTAAACTGTGCCTTTATTTGTTTTTTATGTGCTATATGGCCTCAATATGATGAAATTAGAAAAGAATGTCGATAAAGGAAAACACAAAAAGAGTCTGTGAAGAATGCCTGTAATATCATGCGCTGCCTCCAAATTACCTTGAGACCAGGTAAAAGTTCCACTGCACCAGGAAAAGGAGCGCTCGGGACATACGTGTTTCCACATCATTTACTACCACATCACAAACCTCTCCCCACCTTGCAGTTTTGACGGAATTAAAGGCATACACACACACAACACACACACACACACACACACGCAATGCACACACCACACGCGCACGCTTCCCGACTGTTTATCTGTTTGCCTTCTCCTTGGAAACAAAATTGCCAAGAAAAGTTCCGTGGAGGCCTTTTAAGATCAGTGGTTTCATAGCTACGAGTAGCAATAATATAGTAACTGCTCAAAATAAAAGAGATTTGCATGCACTTATTTCCATTCTTTTCCACATCAGCTGAAACACCCGTAACACCACCATCCAGAAGGAAAACTGACTACATTAAAGAGGCGTCCTCTGGAGGACAGCATCTTTCATGTTCTAAATTACGCATCTGTTCATTGCTTGAATTTATGTGATCATGTTCTTGAGAAGAATAGGAAAAAGTAATTTTTTAAACGAAGGGATTAATTAAAAGACTTGCCAAAGTAAAGGGCCAGCAGAACTGGCTCTCTGGGACCCATGTGTTCTCCTGGGGCCCCTGTTTTCTGCTCACCATGCACAGTTCATGCCCTCCAACCATATTCTTCAGCTTGTAGATACATCCCGCAAAAAAAAAAAAAAAAAAAAATCACAGTATTTCTTAACCAGAGTCTTCATAGGGACTGAAACTTTTAACACATTTCATCCATCCTGCAAAGCACTCTACAAGAAACAAGGAAGTATTGATCTAGCAGGGAGTTACTATGTAACACCAAATAACCTCAGTGAAAACTTAAAATGCAGAAATCTGAACTAGAAGACAACTATCTGACCCAGATAAGAATAATAGGACACTGCATTTACACACTATTTACACCTACATGTGCACAGATTATCATACACGTTTGGAAGGTAAGCCAGCAAACTACATATTAAAAATCATCATTCTCATTTCACAAACTAGGAAGCCACCTGCCAGCTAAAGAGAAGAACATGATCGTGAGCCCAAAATCATGTGGAAGAAAGGGGAAAAATTACTATGTTCTTGTGAAAGCTAGAAAGAACCTTATAAGTATATATGACTAAATAAATATTGATCCCAGTTCCAAGTCAGACATTCTTTCCACCACTTGGGATTCTAAGGTTAAACCTTGGCAAACAATTGGGATATGGTAAGCAGAAAAAGAAAGACATCAAAGGCTATTAAAAATATACATTAAAAAGAGGAGCTCAGGGTTTTAAAAATGATCTAGAACAAGGATGCTTGGGAGAATAAAGAGGCAAAAAGTACAAAAACTGTGTTTTAGTAGATACACTGTAGTCAGGACACCATTGCTGTATTTTTACCACTTGCCCCAATAGTTCACACGCTTGTATCCCAAATACCAAAAACAGGAAACAGAACATTTATCCACCAAGAATTCATGAGAAATTGCTACCAAACAAAAGGCAAATAGACGTTAGGCAAAAAAGCTAACTGCTGCAATACATATTAATATTGAATTTTTTTCTAAGTCTGTCATATCTCCTGTCCCAGGAAAATCCATATACAAAAAATCAATCTGATTTATACAGCAAACAAAGAGAATCAACAATAGCTCAGGATGGCACATAACTTTGACCCAGATTTCTATAGCTTCTTTGAGAAAGAGTAAAAGTGAAACTCAAAGGAAAATCAGACTTGCTTATATTCATTGTAGACCAGAAACCAAATCCCCATGATTTCCTTACCTATCTCAGCTCCATCTTCTGTAAAATTAAACTAATAGTCATGGCTTCATCAATGTCCTGAGTTACTTATCACATATACAGTGGCATCATACAGAAGTACTGTGTAACTCTACCTTAAAATACTGGCTTTTGGTTATCAAATAAAAATTCAAATTAAAATAGGTTCAAAAATCACAAAGTAAACAGTTAGGCTTCCAATCACAAAGGAGTAACTGGAGCCCACTGTAAACAACAACAACAAAAATTAGACAAAACTTAGGAAACAACTATTTTCTAAACTTGGACAATGCACAGAATAGAATTTGAGCCCAGCGAAAAGAAAGGAAGTGAGAACTGTAACGTCTTTGGACTTATGTCAAGGGGCAACCTTAAGACCACAGGGCAGGGACGCAAAAACAGATCAAATTTGACTGGGTGCTCAAAGTATATAAATGATTACCAATTGGCAATCAATCACCAATCACCTGAGAGTAGAGCAAAATATTAATGAAATGCTCTTAAGATAAGTGGGAAAATGCCCAGAATTCAGAAGTCATTTCGTCCTACAAATATTACTGTGACTTTATCTCACATCCCACTTATTCAATTGTCAAAAAAATAAATAAAAATTACAAATACATCAAGTCTCAGGGATATACTTTCCCTACCATTCTTTCTGATTTTCAAGATCATAACATATAATCAAATAGCCAACTGGCTAAGAAGTCATGCTTTAAATTTCTTGGCAAAAATCATGAACATTAAATAAAACTGTTTGTGCTGGAAAACATTCTCCTAAAGTGTCTTCTCTTTTATTTCTAATGAGGTGAGTAGTGCTGACTGTCTTAGTACTATTTTCCTTAAGATCTCAAGATATCATGGAGTTAATTCCATTTCCTAACCTTGTTTACTTGATACCTGTCTCTGTAAAAAGAATTATTCAGGTACTGGTCCTTTATTAAAGATCTGTGGCACCTAAAATTTCCGTAAAAGGAGACAGGCAAATAATTCAATAAGAAAACTATCTATGCCATTAAACATAGGGAAACAATTTTTTTTTCATTTTAGCATAATTAATCAGAATTTCTATTGACAAATATTGATCCAAGATAATACCGCAAGTGTCAGACAATCAAACAGCTTGTTTTTCAGAGGTAAACTAGGGAACATATCCTGAAGCCAGGCTCGGGCTCTGGCAGAACATCCTTCTGGAGCGCGTTTCCACATCTCACTCTGCCGCGCTCACAGCTTGGTGCCCGGGGTCCTCTCACTGACATCTGGATGAAGCTCCCACCATGGCAGCAGCCCACCTGGGCCCACTTAGGCCTGAACCTGTCCTGCCCTATCTCTCAAGCCCCCAGCTGTTATCTGCCATCACAACCTGCAAACACCACATCTCTGAGAAACTAAAGAATATTCAGGTCAGAATCACATCATGATCTCTGCTTCCTCTGTAAGATATTTTCCTTTTGACATGAGCAACTTCAGCTCCTGAAGCAAGCCAGTGAGTGGGAAGGAAATCCTGAAGTGGAAGCTTTTAATTCCCTCTAATCATACCATAAATGACAACTCACGTGACGAGACTGGCAACCCTGCCAAGAAATTTGTAGAACATCATAACACAACCCCCAACAAACAAACACAAAATGTTGAGCTCACAAGGCATTAGTAGCAGAGTCAAGAGTCAAAACCATAAGCAATCACTTACCTTGTCTGACTTTCAGAGGCTGCGTCCACAAGCAAGGGACGAGATGAAGTTCCCGTGACTCTTTGCAAGTTCACAATAAAAAAAACTACACTATCAAATGTTGGTGTAGGACAGTTTACAAAAGACCGCCAGAATTGATACATCATGGGCCACAGGTCAAATGACACCTATTTCTACATAAAAGCAATTAATGAGTGGGAACTTAAGACATTTACATACCATTTACAATAAGGACCACGAAAAATGAAATCAGTCAGTTATCAGTTCAGTCGCTCAGTCGTGTCTGATTCTTTGTGACCCCATGAACCACAGCATGCCAGGCCTCCCTGTCCATCACCAACTCCCAGAGTCTACCCAAACCCAGGTCCATCGAGTCAGTGATGCCATCCAGCCATCTCATCCTCTGTCATCGCCTTCTCCTCCTGCCCCCAATCCCTCCCAGCATCAGGGTCTTTTCCAATGAGTCAACTCTTTGCATGAGGTGGCCAAAGTACTAGAGTTTCAGCTTCAACATCAGTCCTTCCAGTGAACACCCAGGAATGCTCTCCTTTAGGATGGACTGGTTGGATCTTCTTGCAGTCCAAGGGACTCTCAAGAGTCTTCTCCAAAACCACAGTTCAAAAGCATCAATTCTTCAGCGCTCAGCTTTCTTCACTATCCAACTCTTACATCCATACATGACCACTGGAAAAACCATAGCCTTGACTAGATGGACCTTTGTTGACAAAGTAATGACACTGCTTTTAAATATGCTGTCTAGGTTGGTCATAACTTTCCTTCCAAGGAGTAAGCGTCTTTTACTTTCATGGCTGCAGTCACCATCTGCAGTGATTTGGGAGCCCCCCAAAAAATAAAGTCTGACACTGTTTCCACTGTTTCCCCATCTATTTCCCATGAAGTGGTGGGACCGGATGCCATGATCTTAGTTTTCTGAATGTTGAGTTTAAGCCCACTTTTTCACTCTCCTCCTCCACTTTCATCAAGAGGCTTTTTAGATCCTCTTCACTTTCTGCCATAAGGGTGGTGTCATCTGCATATCTGAGGTTATTGATATTTCTCCTGGCAATCTTGATTCCAGCTTGTGCTTCTTCCAGCCCAGCATTTCTCATGATGTACTCTGCATATAAGTTAAATAAGCAGGGTGACAATATACAGCCTTGACATACTCCTTTTCCTATTTGGAACCAGTCTGTTGTTCCATGTCCAGTTCTAACTGTTGCTTCCTGATCTGCATACAGGTTTCTCAAGAGACAGGTCAGATGGTATGCTATTCCCATCTCTTTCAAAATTTTCCACAGTTTATTGTGATCCACACAGTCAAAGGCTTTGGCATAGTCAATAAAGCAGAAATAGATGGTTTTCTGGAAATCTCTTGCTTTTTCGATGATCCAGCAGATGTTGGCAATTTGATCACTGCAATGGACCCCACAGAAGCCTGGCCAAGAGGAGCTACCCCACGCCCGAGATCAGGGGCGGCGGCCGAGAGGAGCAACCCCAAGTCCAAGGAACAGCGGCTGCGCAGGCACAGGAGGGCCGAGAGGAGCTACTCCATGTTCAAGGTCAGGAGGGGCGGCCGTGAGGACATACCCCTTGTCCAAGGTAAGGAGCAGCGGCTGCGCTTTGCTGGAGCAGCCGTGAAAAATGAAATACTTTTACATAAATCTAACAAAGTAGGTGTGAGAGAGACCTGTAAATTACAAAACACTGATAAAAGAAATGAAAGGCATAAATAAATGAAAAGATAAACTGCATTCATGGTTTGGAAGATTCAATATTGTTAAGATGCCATTTCTTGGGGAAATTCCCTGGCAGTGCAGTGGTTCAGACTCTGCCTTCCAATGCAGGGAGTATGGGATTGATCATGGTCAGGGAACTAAGATCCCACATATCTCATGGCCAAAAAACCAAAACAGAAAACAGAACAATACTGTAACAAAGTCAATAAAGAGTTTAAAAATGGTCCACATCAAAAAAGAAAATTTTCAAAAAAAAAAAGCCAGTTCTTTCTAAATTGTTCTATTGGCTCAATGCAAAAAATAACTGAACCTCTATATACAAAAAAGAACTCCAATTCATGCTTCATACAATATTTTGTAATTAATTAATTTGTTTTACTTTACAATATTGTATTGGTTTTCCCATATATTGACTTGAATCTGCCATGGGTGTACAGGTGTTCCCCATCCTAAACACCCCTCCCACATCCCTCTCCATCCCATCCCTCTGGGTCATCCCAGTGCACCAGCCCCGAGCACCCTGTATCATGCATCAAACCTGGACTGGCGGTTCATTTCACATATGTTATTTTACATGTTTCAATGCCATTCTCCCAAATCATCCCACCCTCGCCCTCTCCCACAGAGTCCAAAAGACTGTTCAATACATCTGTGTCTCTTTTGCTGTCTTGCATACAGGGTTATTGTTACCTTCTTTCTAAATTCCATATATATGTGTTAGTGTACTGTATTGGTGTTTTTCTTTCTGGCTTACTTCACTCTGTATAATCGTCTCCAGTTTCATCCACCTCATTAGAACTGATTCAAATGTATTCTTTTTAATGGCTGAGTAATACTCCATTGTGTATATGTACCACAGCTTTCTTATCCATTCATCTGCAGATGGACATCTAGGTTGCTTCCATGTCCTGGCTATTATAAACAGTGCTGTGATGAACACTGGGGTACACGAGTCTCTTTCAATTCTGGTTTCCTCAGTATGTATGCCTAGCAGTGCGATTGCTGGATTTTAAAACTTAAACACAAAATGGATCACAGATCTTAATGCAAAACCTAAAAATTCTATTAAACTTTTCTATAAAAAAAATAGAACTTTCTGTGTGACCATGAGTTTTTAGATGGAAAATAATAAGCGTTTAGCTAAAAAAATTGATAAATTGGACTTTACCAAAATTAAGAATTTCTGCTCTTCAAAGGACACTGCTAAGAGAATAAAGTCACAAGCCACAGAATGGGAGAAAATATTTGCAAAATACATATTTGATAAATGCCTTATATCTGGAATATATAAAGAAGTCTCAAAAGTGAAGAAAGAAAACAACCTAATTAAAAAATTGGGCAAAAGATTCAACACAAGCACATGAAAAGATCTTCAACACAACCAGTCATGAAGGAAATGCAAATTAAAGCCACAATGAGATACTACTCCAGACCTAGCTCACTGCCTAAAATAAAAGGTCTGACAATACAAAGTGCTCATAAGAATAGAAGCCACTGGAACTTCCATATACTCTAATGATAACACAATACGGTAACGCCATGTTGGAAAATAGTTCAGCAGTTTCTTATAAAATTAAATACATCCCAAACAACTTCACAATCCCATCCCTAGGCATTTACAAGAATAAGGTCTTCTTCATACTCTCCAGAAACTGTAAACAATCCAAATATCCTTCAACATGGGAATGTATAAACTGTGATCCATCCACACCAAGGCATACAGCTCAGAAGTAAGTAACGAACTACGGCCACACACGACAGCGTGAAGGATTTTCAAACGTGCGGCAACAGGACTTCCCAGCCTCACCACTATGGACGTCTGGGGCCAGACACATCCTAGCTGCGGAGGCACGCTCAGAATCCAGGGCCCCGTAAGATGTTCAGCAGCACCGCTCGCCTCTCCCTGCCACATGCCACTAGAAGCTCCACCTTGACCCCTCAAGCTCTGCCCAACCACGTCATCCAGTCTCCGGACTTTGCCAACTGTCCCCTGTGGAGCAAACCCCCCCACCCCCATCACACTGAGGGAAAGAAGCCAGACTCAAAAGGTTTGTTCAAAGATGCGAGTCTCTGGGCAAAACTCCAGGGGCACACAAGGGGTCAGTGGTGTTCAGAGGCTGGTGCTGAGGTGAGACTGACCACAAGAAGCAAGGGAGAATTTCCAGGAAGTGCCCTAAATCCCGATTGTGTGGGTGATCACATGACTACATTAAAGTTTGTCAATCTTCACAGAATTGCACACAAACTCAGCAAATAATTACTAAGTAATATAAGTCAGATCTTAATTTAAATGAATAAAGATAAATATATATGGATTATTAAAATTAGAATTTTATTAGCTGGAAAAATATTTCCAACTCTGAAATCAACTTTGATGATTAATGTCAATGAAAACTGCTATATATATACATAAATATTAAAATGCTTAGCTTAAAAGATGAATAAACAAAATGCATGATGAAAACAATATAAAAGACAAAACAAATAGATTACATAACTGATCCAACAGTAGGCTCTTTTTACTTACACTGTATTACTTTCTGTACAGTGTTCTTCTGTATTCCAAGACATGTGATGAAACAATACAAGAATGTGTCTTAAAATACTAACAATTAAATATTAAATTATATATGAAATATTTTAAAATTGAGAACTTACAGATGATTTCAGCTTAGGATATGGATCTAAAATTTTTTTAACTATCAGAAATATATGATAAACACTTGAATAGAAAAACTAATTCTTTTTAGGTTCTTATTTCCACATACTAATAAAGTTGACAACACAAATCATATTTTGTTACTCAGTTTTTTCAGGGAGGAATGATGAAAATGTTCTGAAGTTAGACTACAGCGATGACTTCACAATCTAGAAATACACTAGAAACTACTAAATTGTTAAACTCTAATGAGGCTTATGTTACGTTATATAAATTGTATTCCAATAAAGCTGTTTAAAAGTACCACACTTATTATTCATCTACATTGACAAGAATGCCAAATAGGAAGCTTTGACATCCAGGTGAACTTGGAGTTGGGAGTAGAGGCAGATGGTGATTAAATCACAAACATTTATAAGAGAAATAACAGATGTTTCCATATTGCTGGAAGATGATGGGGAATTTTTACTTCTGTCCACTTGGACAATCTAGATATCATGTCCAAGATAATGATTCTGACTATCTACTTCAACCCTTCCCAACTCCTCCTTCTGTTCATTCTATCACATTTTGATCTGCTCCCCACTTCATTATCAAAGTCACTGTTAAGATACAAGAAATCTACCTTGAAGATGAAATATTTCCATTTCCACTTATTAATCACCTGGACATACATCAGAGCCAGAGAGATATTCTGAACTTTGCATATCATATTGGATGATGTACCTATATTTTCCATTTATTTACTGTATAGTCTTTTTACTAGCTAGTATTAAATTCTGCTCTGTAATATATAACTGAGAAGAAATCTTCTAATGGGCCTGTTTTCAAGGGCAATCACCCCTTCATAGAAGACAATGGCCTCAAGGAGCATAACTGTGACTAAACTTGAAGGGTAAAGAGGATGAGAAGCCATTCAAAATTCTGTAGTCCACAAAGAAACAAATGTTTTTTAAAAGATTATTTTTGATGATCTTTTAAGAAAAATTTATTAAAGAATTTATGAAAGAGCAGGTCAGTTATATTATCTTTCTAAATTAATTTGTTTAAAAGCCTGATCTTTAAATTTAGAAAAATAATATATATTTAAAGTATTCTATAATTATTATAAAAGGATTAATTAACAAGTAAGAAGAATAAGCTATCTATGCACTATAAATATAACGTAAAAAAATCATTTCCATGGCATTTTTGAATCCATATGACGATAGGTGGGTCATAACATTAGTACTTTCCTTTGAAAACCTTATAATTACTAATCTTTTTAATTTTTAAACTGAGTATTGACTTAGTAATAAATGAGTCTAAGTTAAATCCCAAACCTGAAATAGTCTGAGTTATACTGACCATTAGCAGTAATTTACAAAGAGACGTATAGATATTACTTTAATAGTGGCTTGAATTATCTATCTGTTTAATGCCTCATATAATGTCACAATTTTTCATAAGGTAAAAAACACATATAACACACTACTTCTACCTGATTTCTAAAACTATTAACAGATAATATGAGGAATCTCTTTCTTTAGACGTTTCCCTTTCAACACAGCCTTTCTCTGGTGACCCTCAGCAACTTGCACACTAGCCAGCCCTCCTCCACCACCACCCACCTCCTCGCCCTGCACTCCCTTCTTCCTCCCTGCACACAGCACCATTCCATATACTACATACATTAATATTTTATCCTCTTTATTGCCTGTATGTCCCAGTGGATAGTAAACTCTGTAAGAGTCAAAGGTCTTGCCTCTTTTGTTCACTATTGAATTCTCAGAACCCCAGTAGTACTAGCACCTCAACATGCAATCATTATTCATTAAATACAATATTTTACACATTTACATACTACATAATATATAATATGTAAAAATTCCCACTTTCTTAATAATTGACATTGCAGATCAGAACATTAAAATGTTGAATACACGTTCAACCTATCTTCCAAACATACTTTATCTTGGAGCGCCTCTTTCACTAAACATCTGTAACAATGTGATGACAGCAGCTGTAGAAACAATGGTTTATGTTCTTTGCTGCAGAGGTTGGTAACTAGATGGTGTCCAGATCTAACTCCATGCTAACTTTTTTAACTTTACAAGTAATAAAGAGTCATCACAAATTTTTAAATAAAAAAGAGATAGAATCAGTTATGGGTTGACATCCTGCAATAATACAGTTAACAGACTTGATGGGGCGAGAATGAAGGAAAAGACAGGAAGCAACTAGAAGAGGCCAGAAAAGGACAGTTGAGACCCGAGCTCAGGCAAAGAGAAGGTCAGTTGTGATGCAGAGTTCACAGAGAACACAAGTAGACAGGACCTCATATCGGAGGTGACAGAGCACTAGCAGTCACAGGGCTTCACAACGCTTCCGCCTGGAGCGAGCAGGCCACACACTGGTATAAACTGGGAAACACAGAAGACAAAGCTTTGAGAGCATGTGATACTGGTTTGGGTTTACACAGTCATTTGGAGGAGATCAAAGAATATTAAGGGAGAGTCTGGAATCCACCTGCAATGCAAGAGACCCAGGTTTGATCCCTGGGTTGGGAAGATCCTGTGGAGAAAGAAATGGCCACTGACTCCAGTATCCTTGCCTGGGAAATCCCATGAACAGAGGAGTCTGGAGGGCTACAGTCCATGGAGACAAAAAGAGTCGGACACGACTGAGCGCCTAACACTTTATATTTACTTTCACTGGATCTATACTTCCCAGAAAGTTTAGGGATGTAACAGTGAAAGGGGAACCAAAGTGAGTAGTCTAAAACATGCCAAAATGTAACAACGCAAAGGCAGATCCAGAGCAGTCACACCGTGATAGGAAGGCTCGTCACGGTACCATGCATGTATCTATAGAGGACCCAGTGGATTAAAATATTTTAAATGGATTTTTATTTATTAAGTGCCTAAAGGTACCACGCATGCTTCAAGAAGTTTTTGGAAACCAGAGAACAAACATCTCTACCTTAAGAAGAGCTAGCTAACCAAACATAATAAACAATACCATAAATAAATGATATAGAAGTTAAAACATAATTGGTGCTATGGAGGAAGAATGGGAGAGGGCAAACAGGAGCACTCAGACGAGGATGGGCTGAGGTACTAAATATGGTGTTCTGGGAAGAAAGCACAGTGGAGGCGAGGAGTCGGCCCACAGTCACACAAAGGAAGAGCAGTCAGGGAGTGTGAACAGGGAGAGACCTGAGGAGACAGCCCACGGTCACACACAGGAAGAGCAGTCCAGGGAGTGTGAACAGGGAGAGACCTGAGGAGACAGCCCACGGTCACACACAGGAAGAGCAGTCCAGGGAGTGTGAACAGGGAGAGACCTGAGGAGACAGCCCACGGTCACACATAGGAAGAGCAGTCCAGGGAGTGTGAACAGGGAGAGACCTGAGGAGACAGCCCACGGTCACACACAGGAAGAGCAGTCCAGGGGGTGTGAACAGGGAGAGACCTGAGGAGACAGCCCACGGTCACACACAGGAAGAGCAGTCCAGGGGGTGTGAACAGGGAGAGACCTGAGGAGACAGCCCACAGTCACACACAGGAAGAGCGGTCCAGGGAGTGTGAAGAGGGAGAGACCTGAGGAGTCAACCCACAGTCACACACAGGAAGAGCAGTCCAGGGAGTGTGAATACTGAGAGATCGGAGGAGTTGGCCCACAGTCACACACAGGAAGAGCAGTCCAGGGAGTGTAAACAGTGAGAGCCCAGAGGAGTTGGCCCACAGTCACACACAGGAAGAGCAGTCCAGGGGGTGTGAACAGGGAGAGACCTGAGGAGACAGCCCACAGTCACACACAGGAAAAGCAGTCTAAGGAGTGTGAACAGGGAGAGACCAGAGGAGTCAGCCCACAGTCACACACAGGAAGAGCAGTCCAGGGAGTGTGAATACTGAGAGACCAGAGGAGTTGGCCCACAGTCACACACAGGAAGAGCAGTCCAGGGGGTGTGAAGAGGGAGAGACCGGAGGAGTTGGCCCACAGTCACACACAGGAAGAGCGGTCCAGGGAGTGTGAAGAGGGAGAGACCTGAGGAGTCAACCCACAGTCACACACAGGAAGAGCAGTCCAGGGAGTGTGAACAGGGAGAGCCTGGAGGGTCAGCCCACAGTCACACACAGGAAGAGCAGTCCAGGGAGTGTGAACAGGGAGAGCCTGGAGGAGTCAGCCCACTCAGGACACAAGTGAAGCCAGTGGTGCAGCAGAGTGAGGTGGCTGAGAGGAGACGTGGTCAAAGAGGCAGCAGTGACCCAGGTCACAGAGTGCCCTGGAAAGCCCTGGGAGGAGGGCTTCGGCTGTTAGTCAGCATGAAAAACGGGACATGACACAAGGTGCTGAGCAGAGCAGAGATTCAGCTTGTGTGAGATTCAAAGTATCTGGATGCCACAGTGCTAAGAACAAATCACAGAAGAGAGCCAGGAACCTGTGAGAGGCCCCATGGTGACCTGGAGAATGATCGTGACCGTGCTGGGCCAGGGATCCACTACAGAGACTCAATACACTCTGAGGGTAGAGCTGGTCACATCATGGAGTTTTCTGAATACCCACAAATAAAGACTTATCGAGTCTGAATTCCTCCTACTAAAGCCACAATGTCAGAATACATTCCTTGAAAAAAGACAACAGACAGTTTTACCAACAATAATAATCTTTCTACTAGCATTACAGCTATGACTTTTTCTATTATAAATGTCTAATTTTAAGGGAAAAAGAAGAACAGCTAAAGAAAAGACTCTACAGCTCTGGCAAGTTTAAAATTATTTACAATGAAAAGTGTATGATTGGTGCCATAATGTCTCCATATTAAAAACAAAACAATAAATATGTTTAAAGTGGTTAGTTTTCTTCAACATTCCAATTAAATGAACTGACCAAGGAAATATAGATTTATAGGCAAGCTTATATGCTCCAAAGGCCATAAAGATGACAAGAAGAGTCTTATTGAGTCTTGATATGCTGGTGGGAGATTTCTAAGGAAGTTTCAAAAGATAAAATTATTAGATAATTAAAGTTGGAGCTCACTCTAAGGCAACTCATTAAACAAAGCAGCAGATTTGATCACCCACAGAAGCTCCCTGTATACTTAGTTACTCCTTAGTCTCCATGAACTGTGCTTAACCTACTCAAACTGTTTGTTATTTTTCAAACATAATGCAAAAAGGATTCCGTTTGCAAGAAAATATTCAAGTTTACAACATGGAGATCCTCAAGAAAACTCTCCTTAGAGAACAAAATTCTCTCTCTGCTTTAAGAGTTCTAAATATTGAAAGTAAAAAAAATAAATAAACTTTAAAAATTGAAAGCAATTGGGTTGTTTCAGAATACTGGACAGTAGATATAAAATCAGTAAAATTTATCCAGAGCATTTTAATATTAAGTATTCCTCTTTTTAGAAATAAATATTCTAAGAATCAATAAGACAGTAGTAAAAAGTTATGTTATATTTAATTTTTGAAATTTAACCTCAGAAATTAAATACATAGAGACAGAACGCTTTATCTTAAGGTTCTTTATAAAATACAAATTACAAAAGTATATACTGATTTTCCAAGATCTTGGGGAAAGAATCGTTACTCTAGGAAAAAAAGAGCCCTCAATTTTCCCTTTGGGAAAACTTAGAAAACCTCTGAAAACATCTACAAAACTCCTCATGTACTAGTAAGATGGGAGGCTCAAAAATAATTATTCAGCATCTTTTATAATCCAGATTGTAAAGAAATTTGTTAAAAGCAGGAGACTTAAGTTTTGAACAAACCAGTGTATGATATCACAGAAAACATTACAGCACTAATCACCAGGGTTCTATGATTTCCACTACAAAAATATCAAAGCAAAATAGCTGTCAAAGACATAAATTAAATCAATTTCAAATTGAACAGAAAATTATTTCCTATTTTCCAAAGGCGCTGATTTGGAGTGATCTTAAACCTCTGGAAAAGAATTCCTCAATTTTCAAAAATTCTGAAGCCTAATTACAAGTAATTATAGCTTTTCATTTTCAACATGATGAAATAATTTGATTCTTTTTACAAGAGGTCTGGTTTAGCTCAAAATAGACAAGTGCTTCTGCACCGAGTTAGTATACAAAGACAATAAAGATCATTCTCAATAGAAAATCAGGGCTACATGTTGGCCATAAATCATAAATGCTGTATTCAAGCAAAAAAACAGTTTGTACGTTCTACAAACGTAACTCATTCATTCACACAAGGGAGACAAAGCAAACAGCCCACTGTCAGACTTGGCTTTAAAATAAGAACAGGAAAAGAGAGAAGAAAAAGCTTCATAGTTATCTCAAAATTCAGATTTAAGTGTTCTCTGGAGGAATAAAAAAAATTTTTTTCATCAAAGAAACCAAACACAAACCACCACACAGGAAATGATAGCTAATGTTAGTTTTAAATGTGTAATACCAGATCTAACAGTTAGCCGTTCCAGAAAAATCCTATTTCTCTGAAAAAAGAAATGGAATTCTATAAACCACACAAGATATTCCTAATTACAAAAAAAAATTTTATAAAAGAGTAAATGAAATCAAAACCTGAAGTTTCTGACAACAATAAATACTTTCACCCTTCGAAATTTGCAATGCTGCACATTTCTCCACCTTTTGCTTTATAAAGGGCCTGCTGCTGAGGACTCCCATTTCCAGTGATTTGTTACACGCTATTAGAACAAAAGCGCCATAAAACGGCTTTCTACCCTGACCTTACACACCTGGTTACAATTACATCTTCAGAAAGCAAACCAGTAGTTTAGCAAGGACACACTAACAAAAGCTAACCAATCAACAAGCAGAAACCAATAGCAAAGCCCACCCACTCAAAAATCTGAAAAAGAACACACCGTATTTCTTACAAACACTAGTGTGTGTGCACACACACACATAAATGTGCACATGCACACGCGTGTGCGCACACACACACATGCGCGCACACACACATACACACACACAGGCATCAGCACAGCACAGTGTCAGAGCACAAATCACCCAGTGGTAAAATGCTCCCATCAACATCAAAGTTTACTAGGCCAACTCACAAGAGATTTGTCTAGTAAATGCCATCAGGAACAAGACTAACATTTTTTAAAACAGTAAGCCAAAAAAAGTTGGGACTTTCAATAGAAAAACAGTTCAGTCCTTGTAATATTTAGGTTCACCATATTGTAGAGTTCTTATAATACATCAGTTCAGAAAACCATCTTGGCTAGAGTCCAAGTAGAATCATAATAACCCAATTCTCAGTTGCAGTAAGTTTTGACGAAAAAAAAGGAGGCTTTGATCATTTCCAGTTATCAGCTACTTTTATTCTGAGAATTCCTAAAGCACCTTACAAAACCATACTAGAATAGAAACATCAAACCAGGTAATTCCAGAGCTATGTGATCACAGTAAAAAGGAAAAAGTGATCCATTTATACCATTTAGAAAAAGAACGATGCAGAGACACTATGTTAAAGCTAATGTAACACCCTATGTCACAAGAATGCAGTAACAAAAAGAAGAACAACCTTACATCCTATTCTAATGATCCACAGAGACTCATCAGTCCCCTCATTTCTGATCAAACTTCTCAAACCAAAGAGCTGGGTCAACTGGCCCTTTGGTAGTAGTCACTCGCTTCGTGTAAAGCTAAGTGTAACACCTACGCGTCTTTTATACACTTGACTCTATCTCCAACGGAGAAGGCAACGGCACCCCACTCCAGTGCTCTTGCCTGGAAAATCCCATGGGTGGAGAAGCCTGGTAGGCTGCAGTCCATAGGGTCGCTAAGAGTCGGACACGGCTGAGCGGCTTCACTTTCCCTTTTCACTTTCCTGCATTGGAGAAGGCAACGGCACCCCACTCCAGTGCTCTTGCCTGGAAAATCCCATGGGTGGAGAAGCCTGGTAGGCTGCAGTCCATAGGGTCGCTAAGAGTCGGACACGGCTGAGCGGCTTCACTTTCCCTTTTCACTTTCCTGCATTGGAGAAGGCAACGGCACCCCACTCCAGTGCTCTTGCCTGGAAAATCCCATGGGTGGAGGAGCCTGGTAGGCTGCAGTCCATAGGGTCGCTAAGAGTCGGACACGGCTGAGCGGCTTCACTTTCCCTTTTCACTTTCCTGCATTGGAGAAGGAAATGGCAACCCACTCCAGTGTTCTTGCCTGGAGAATCCCAGGAATGGGGGAGTCTGGTGGGCTGCCGTCTATGGGGTCGCACAGAGTCAGACACAACTGAAGCATGTTAGCAGCAGCAGCAGCAGCTATCTCCAAACAATCAAGGATATCCATCAATTAAAGTGTATTTTTCAGTTTATTCCCCCTTCCATCTTTTGCCATAAAACATTAGTGTTGCCATCACTGACATAAGAAACTTGGGAGAAATATTTTCAGAACTGAAATCACAGTGTGAATAATGAGGGATGCATTTCCTCTTGTGGTGGGAGTGGCAATATAAGAAGTTCAAATATTTTCACCAATGAGACAATTATGTGTGGTTCTTTAACGAAGGTCATTCTACATCCTTAGAACACATTTAATTTACCTCTTTTTGAATGTTTGTGTTTTTTAGTTAATGATATGGCTCTGAAGTGTTAAGACTGTCATTAGCTGATTACTATCTCATTTTTTTAAAGCCAACATTTTAAAATGGGAAATTTCAAAACATTTCAGATACACAGCAGTGATATTTCTCACCATGGAAAGTGGTAATTCCTGTATGACCATATTAAGCCATTCCAATAATAATATTCCATTCACAGTTCCTCAGAATGTATCTAATAATGAAAGTGTGTGTGTGTGTATGTGTGCGTGCAATCGCTCAGTCATGTTCAACTCTTTGCGACCCCCTGGACTGTAGCCCAATAGGCTCCTCTGTCCATGGAATTTTCCAGGTAAGAATACTGAAGTGGGCTGCCGTTTCTATTCTAGGGGATCTTTCCGACCCAGGATTGAACCCTCTTCTCCTGCATTGCAGGCACATTCTTTACCACTGAGCCATCTGGGAAGCCCACAGTAATGAAAGATAACATGATCAATACTAAGAGAAATGGCACCCACGTGGATCAGATCACATCTAAAATACCTGGCTGATATGGGAAAAACACGGGCAAAAAAAACAACAAACCCCTGTTGGGAGAATTAAAGCATAACGGGAGCAAAGGAACACGTTAGGGGAAGAGCCACTGAGAGGGTGAGAAAACCCAGGAAAGAGACAAGGCTCAGGCTACAATGAGTGATAACTGTCTTCCAGTGTTTAAAGGGCTACCTCATGGAAGATGCATGATGCTTGCTCTGTGTCATCCTTAAGTGTCCATACCAAAAGACACATGACAGGGAGATGCAAAGAAGCAAAGTTCCATGAGAAAAAACTTTGTGAAAAATACAAAATAATAGAATGGACTGCCTTAAGAGGTAGTGAGTGAATTCCAGATCCAGCAGAAAGCCGAACTTCAGAATATTGAAGGGAGACTGGGGAACACTTTCAGTCCCTAAAACAAAGTAAGTGAATGCCCCCAAGGTGGGAGGATGATACTCAAAAGGCTGCAGATACAAAACTATACATGGTTCCTGCACAGACCATGCGGGAAGGGAGTGAGAATAACCAGGGAAATAGATACACAAAGTACTTTTGAGGTAAGTAATAACAGGAAGAAAACTAAGAAAAGACAACTGAATCTACACCACAGCATCAACAAAGAGCCAGCCATGGCAAGACCTGAGCAAAGCGCAGTAGAGGAGAAAAAAGGACTAAATACAAAGACAACCCCGCCCCCAGGCTTGGCAAGTTCAAAGCCAACCTGGTTAGTGAGTAGCTGGTGAAGAGGACAGTGGTGGAGAGAAGGTCCTTCAGGGGAGCAAAGAAAGGACTCTACTTGAACCACACCAGCTCTGAGATGCCTTCAGAACATCCAAGTGGACATTTTAAATAAGCAATAAAATGTACAAGTCTCATGCACAAAGGAAAACCTCAGGCTAGCCATATAAACTTGGGAGAACAGGCACAGAGCTGGTTTAAATACCAAAATACTAAAGAATATCATCGAACAAGAGCATCTGGATCAGAGGATGGCAGGCCAACTGCAGCCTGAAACGGTCTTCCAGGACACAGCGCCCGCCTTCACACACAGCTGCCCTGGCACCACAGCTGCACCAGTGTGGCGGGGCCGTGGGGACCACAAAGCCCATGATTACTAATTGGCCCCGAGCACAGACAGACAGGCTCAATTCCTGAGCTAAGCATGGGGCAGGCCAACATTGCAAGTCAGGGGTAGGGTATGTGAGGAGCAGAAAGTGAGACAATAAACAAAACAAACAAACAAAAAAAGCAGGAAACTGCAGTGTCAAAAAAGCCGACAAAAGGTGGACAACTGATGAATACTGATGTGAATAGCCAACTCATTGGAAAAGACCCTGATGCTGGGAAAAATTAAGGCAGGAAGAGAAGGGGATGACAGAGGATGAGATGGTTGGATGGCACCACCCACTCGATGGACATGAGTTTGAGCAAGCTCCGGGAGATGGTGAAGGAAAGGGAAGCCTGGCGTGCTGCAGTCCAGGGGGTCACAAAGTCAGACACGACTGAGCGACTGAACAACAGTGAATACTGACCACTGAGTCTGACAGCACAGCGACAATCGATAACGCACTAAGTAGAGTTTCTCCTCTCAGGAAAGACACCAAACCGAGTAGCAAGACCCAAATGCTGCTTTCTTATTTGTTTCATGAAACTTCATAACCTTGCCCTGACTCAGCAGAATCATAACAGGACTCAATAACTGGGGTTCCTCAGAAGCCTGAGAGCAAACCAGCTCGCAGTGGAAGCACAAAGGGGACCTGATGTTAGCTTACGCCACGGTGTAAATACTCCCAATACCAAGCTACCACGAGTATACCAAATAAGTCATAAAATGCCTGAATATCCAACATCCAGTTCCCACTGGCCAATGCAAACTCCAGCACATCACTGCTCAGAGAAGTGGACCTAAACAAGAATATATCAAGAAGTGGTGAGACTGTGAAGACAGCTCTTACTAAAGGGTTAAAACAGAAGTCTGAGATTCCCAGAAATATAATAGTTACTTGAATCCTCAATCAAGAAAGGCAAAGCACTAAAGCCTGAAATAATTGTAGTCTATATCCTATTTAGTTCTCCATTAATTCCATGTGTTGCAGAGATTTCAGCTTCCATGAGGACTGCTTACACCTTTAAAATTATAGGTACACGTTTCCTAGAATACATTAATAGCTTCCTTAAATGGTAGGTCAGAGGGCCGTGCTGGCGATGTAAATATTTGGAACCATGTGTTCTAACTCACAGTTTACCTATGTACGCTATTATAAAACTTTAGGTAAATAACAATGAGTCATGGACACAAAGGTGAGTGTAAAATGCAAGGATATTTAAATTACAGTGAAACAGATCTTTTTTAGCTCTCAGAATTTTTACACAAAAGCTTTACCATCTGAGCCACCAGGTAAGCCCCACAGGAAAGCAAACCCTCTCTAGTAAATGCCTACTGACTCTGTATGATCTCAAGGAAACGCATGGGTGATCTGAATGTGAACAATTCGTAAGCTGTATGCTTGCCTAGGAGTAAGCCTAGGAGCTCCTAGTCCCCGCAGCCTGTCAACACACCATCTTACAGGGCAAGGGATTTCGTGGGTGTGCAACAAACCACCTTACAAGGCAAGGGATTTCGTGGGTGTGCAACAAACCACCTTAGGAAACACAGGTATGACTGGATCAAGGCTCCTGCTGCTGATGTGGATCATCCGGGTGGACTCAAGGTCCTTAAAAGCAAAATGGGGAAAAGGAAGGTCAGAGTCTGAAAGAGTTGGAGATGCTACTCTGCTGGCTTTGAAAACAAAGAAGCGGCCACCAGCCAAGGAATGTGAGCAGCGTCTAGAAGCTGGAGAAGGCAAAGAAATGGATTAATACCAGGCTCAGAAAATGAAAGTGTTAGTCCCTCAGTCGTGTCCAACTGTTTGCGACCCCCTGGACTGTAGCCCGCCAGGCTCCTCCGTCCATGGGATTCTCCAGACAAGATACTGGAGTAAGTTGCCATGCCCTCCTCCAGGGGATCTTCCCAACCCAGGGATCGAACCCACGCTTCCTGCAGCTCCTGCACTGCAAGTGGATTCTTTGCCACAGAGCCACCAAGGAAGCCTAACAGGGCTCTAGAAGGAACCAACTGTACTGACAGCTTGATCTCAGCCTGGGGAGCCTGATTGGAATTCTGCCTCCAGAAGGCTGAGACAGTAAACGCGCGCCATGAGGCCATGAGCTCTGGGACGACTTGCTTCAGCAGTGACAAGAAGCTCATCTCCCATCCCCGGCCAGCTCCTCGCAGCTCCAGGAAAGGAACAAGCCCGCCGAGGGCTCCCCGTGGGAACACCTGAGAGAACTGCATGGCCCGGGGAGTACCACCTCCACCCTTCCTTTTCTTCTGCTTATACTCTGAGCTGAAGGACATAGAACCTAAGCACCTCCTGAATTAAAGGACCTTAAAACCCTATGCTTGCACCTCAGAAAATTCAGACCTACACCATCTTTTTAGATTTCGAATTATTTTTTGTTAACATTTTATGTCATTCCTTTCTCCCCTTAAGGAGAGTTTTTTAAGTTCTACTCTATCCAGGTGAACCCAGGAGGAGACAACACAGAGGTGGGATCCGCCAGGGTCTCAGCTGGCACCTCAAGGAGATGCGCACACGCTGCGGGCAAGGCCCACAAGCTGCACGCAGAGCCAGAGAACCAGTGAAAGCAGGTGGCCAGAGGCAGCCAGGCCCCATCCGGTCACTCGGTTACTACTCGTGAGCCCTTGGTAAGGATCAGGCAGGTCCTGGAAGTTTTTACTGGTCTCTTGGCTTGGACTCCCCCCAAAGCAGAAGCTGAGAAAATAGCTTCTGTGCAAATAATTTTGTTGGGAAGTAAGAGCGAAAGAGAAAAGAGGGAAAGCCCTCCACAGGCTGACACCCGAGAAGGCGGCTGTGGGAGCAAAGAGTCTTTATCTACCTGGTCCGCTCCCCAAGCACCAAGGCCCACCTCTGCAGCAAAGCTTCAGCCGAGGCTCTTGGGCAAAGCTCACCAAAGCCTGAGAAGCCGGGGGCCACAGCTCAAGTAAAATGCGAAACTGGGCGCAAGACACCACGGAGCGGAGGTGTCTATGTTCCTGGTGGGAAGGACATCACCTGCCTGAATCAACAGCAGGATTCAAGAGGTAGGTAAAGAGGATGATCGGACGGTGAACACTCAGCTCCTTCTGCCGGGGCAGCTCCAGTGCCAAGAGGGCTTCCGCTGTGGCTGAAACAACCCCCGGAAGAAAGGGCCGTGGAACTAGAGACACAAGCCCACATCGCAGCAAAGGTTTTTTCATACCCCAAGCATGTAGAACGTTTAGAACTAAAATGAGTGAGTACGTTAAATGTGCTAAACCAACACAGGTCCATCTCCATTCTATGAAATGGGCAATTTTTCAAGATCTGATTCTTCAGCAAAGTACTGAAGAAGAAATCATCTGAACATTGGAACAGAAAAGGTGACCTCATGGCCAGGATGGGGGCCCGACATGGCGAGGAGAAAGGCATTAACAAAGTCTAACGATTCAGAGTTTATAGATCGTAGCCTCTCTCTCTAAGGTTAAGTCCCATTTGTGAACTCTAAACCTACAGTAAGTGATGGGGACTTAAACTGAGCTAACTAAGCATCAGCTGACTGAAAACAAGGAGGCTACATTTGGAGGCAGTGAGAAGAGTGTCTGAATAAATCAGAGAGGCCACCTGGGGAATCTGGAACAAAAGTATGAATTTATAAACTAACTCCAAGCACTGGCTTTATGCACCAAACTTCAGAGGCTGTTGAGACCTAACTCTGATCAACAGGCCAATTCATTAAAGTAAAAACTCCTGGAAGATGGAAACTACTCCTTTTAAAGTTCTGATGAATCAGTCAGCTACAAAAAATAGAAACAAAGAAGATAAGGAATAAGACAAGCATTTTGATAAACCCATACCTCTGTGGATTTCTCAAAGTTAAGTAAATGGTGAAAATAGCATGTTCTACATAAAAACAATCTTTCTTTCACAGGCTAAAGCACTTAAAACATGGTTTAATATTATCAATAAGTAACTTCCTAAAATTAAAAATGGCACCTTTAAACAATTTCTCAAAACTCTGCAGGAAACTCAATCATTTTCAACTATATAGCATTCTGTATTCTCAGTGTACTTAACCTATTACTATAGAACAGAAAAGGGTCTGAGATGAGGTAATTATGAGCCTCACAATCAGAGAGTTGAATCCAGAGAGTCTAACCACATACACACATACTTGATAAAGCCACTCAACCTAAGTCTCAGTTTCCATTTTTGTAACTTAGAGATAATAATGCCTGCCATATGCAGCTGTAAGGATTAAATACAATAACACATGTTAAACATGAGTGCAGTATGGGACATTGAAAGTGTTCAATAAAACAAATGGCTGTTGTTATTACTACTGTAAGTTGCCTATCATTAAAAGCACTGTGATGCTGAAGCTCCAATATTTTGGCAACCAATGTGAAGACCCGACTCACTGGAAAAGACCCTGATGCTGGAAAAGATTGAAGGCAAAGGAGAAGAGGGGGCAGAGGATGAGATGGTTATATAGCATCACTGACTCATCGGACTCGAATTTGAGCAAACTCTGGGAGATAGTGAAGGACTGGGAAGCCTGGGGTACTGCAGTTCATGGGGTCGCAAAGAGTCGGACACGACTTAGCAACTGAACAACACACACCTGAAAATCAGTTGACTGACTATGAGTTTCATTTAGCCATTAAAGCTAGATGTACTACAGAGAACTGGAGGGACAATTAAAATTGGTGGGATATTAATGTAATTCACAAAAGAAAGGTGCTTTAGTTTCTTCCGGAAAGCATCAACATAGTAAAACCAATGGTCTGAGTAAAACACCAGCAACAGGGACACCAGCTAGATCAAAGGCAAAGGGGCCACGTGCAAAGGCCACCAAGCAGACACACAGCAAGAGATGAGACGTGGGCAGGAGCCGAACTCGAACTCAGGCAGTGCAGAAGCGGTGAGAGGGTGAGCCCCCGAAGCATGCACGGGAATGGACGAAAGGGAGGGGGCAACCGACGGAGACGACAAGGCTGGGAAAGACGTCATGCGCCACTTCTGAGCCTGAGGCAGGGCAGCCTCTTAGTAAGAGGACAGGAACAGCACCGGGGACGAGACACAGGCTAGCGGGCATCGGAGGGAAGAAAAGGTGACATTCCCCAATACCAGCCCTCTGTAAGGCCATTTTCTCAATTAATTAACTCTTGTTTTTCAAATATCAATTACTCGATTTGAAAACATTTTGTAAAAGTACTTCACATGTGTAGAGGTTTTGGCATATGAAAATGGTGTTTCTTTTCAGAGACTGTGGTAATAACTGATAACTGTCATTTGACGGATATTATTCATTGGCTCAACCAGCTGGCTCTGTGACAACCTAGAGGGGTGGCATGCGGTGCACGTGGGAGGGAGGTTTAAGAGGAAGGGGACACGTGTATGAAAATGAAAGTGTTAGTCGCATCTGACTCTGCAACCACCCCCTGGCCTGTAGCCCGCCAGGCTTCTCTGTCCATGGGATTCTCCAGGCAAGAATACTGGAGTGGGGAGTCATTCTTCTCCAGAGGATCTTCTAGACCCAGGGATCGAACTTGGGTCTCCTGCTTAGCAGGCAGATTCTTTACTGACTGAGCTACCAGGGAAATCTCAGAAGGAGGGGACATATGTATTCATAGGACTGATTCACTCTGTTGTACAGCAGAAGCCAACACAACATTGAAAAGCAATTATCCTCCAATTAAAAATGAATTTAAAAGAATGTTATTCATTGGACAAACACATTTTGTAACCTGACACAGGTCAGTAAGTGAAAGTGAAAGTTGCTCAGTCCAGTCCCTGGGTTGGGAAGGGAACAGCCACCCACTCCAGTATTCTGGCTGGGAGAACTCCAAAGAGTCGGTCGCAAAGAGTCGGACACGACTGACCGACTTTCACACAGGTCAAAAAAATTGTATTATGTGTCTGTACGATTCCCAGGTCTGAGTGGCGAGACTGGCCCGACTTGTGCACGTCGTGTTGACAGACTGCAATCCAGAAGCTGCACAAACATCCCAGTCTCTGATGCTTTGTGATTCAATGTCCTTATTAATAGAACATCCTGCTGTGTTGAACCGTGGACACCTTAAGTCTAAGTTCCAGGGTCCTCCCTACTCAAGAGGTGCTCTTCCTCGTGGTTACGATGACCAGGACTCGAGAAAGCAGTGATGCTGTGCCTGCCTCTCCCCTCTGCCTGATCCCCTAAATCTCCTCCAGGACCCCTCAACTGACCGCATGAAGTGACGTCGCCCCTCTTCCTGACACCCTTCGTGGTGTGGTCTCTCATCAGCCAGAGTGCCTACAACATTCTAAAGACTGACTGAACTACTGAACAGGGCAAAGTACAGCAGATTTTATAATTTCTGAAATATTATCCTAAACGCTTAGTTTGTAACCAGCTAAACCTCCCAGTTGACCATTACATAGTGTGCTGTGTCAAGCCAGGACTCACGGTCCATTCTTACATAAGCTGATTTTTTTTTCAATGTAAATGTAGAACTTTACATTTAATATTTTCTCAGTTCTATCCCCCCAAATGTTTCTAAATGATTAAAATCATTATGGTCATCCACTTTTTGATCTATGCCTTCTGGGTGTCTGTCATCAAAAAATTTGATCAGTTTTTAAGATTTTTTTTTTGTGTGTGTACCATTTTTTTTTTTAACTCTCTATTGAATTGTTACAGTACTGCTTCTTGTTTTATGTTCTGCATTTTTGGCTATGCTACGTAGCATACGGGATCTCAGCTTCCCAACCAGGGACCAAACCTGCACCCTCCGTTGGAGGACACATTCTTAACCACTGGACTGCCAGGGAAGTCCCAGGTTTGACATCTTTACTCTAGATGTTGCTAAAATTTCTACTAAAAAAAAAAAAAGAGGAACCACTAATTTGGACAACTTCCAATGTAAAATCATTATTTAGTTTTAGATGTGATACATATAAATAAGAGCTACTTAGTGATGAGCATCTAAAATGCAATTTTGTGACTACGGTGCCATTATGATATTAAGAACCCCATTTATTACAGTTTACATAAAACAGGATTGGTTTTTAGAGGTGTGAATAGATATTTTCAGGGATACAGGTGATATCAGAAAAACGCTCTCCCCAAGTGCACGCTCCCACCTGTGCGTCTCACTGCCTGTGTACGTGCAGAGCTCTGCCTTCCACAAACAGCCCGAGCACGGAGACACACAGAAATGCAGCTGCAATTCACCTGGCAGTTTGATGTCTGTACTCGCACATGACAACACATTGATTTTACTTCTACCTCCATGCAGACATCTATGTAAAGAAATCCATTAGGCAGACAGTTCTCATCTCTATTGACTGACAGAGTGACAATTGAATACTTTTCACCTTCCAAAGTGACTGACAGTTAGACAGTTAAACAAGCCTTCAAGTTGCAATAATAGTATGAAACACTTTCAATTATCTGAATCAAACAAATCCATGATCCTACTGGTTGAATGCATTTTTCTGTCTGCTGCTATGCCTGGCTTGGTTTACACTACTGTTTGGATAATTTTTGTGCCTATTACAAGAATGTTTTTCTCCAAGAGTAAACTCGTTTTATAAGTGATGATTTATTTTTAAAATGTTAGAGGTTCCCATAAACATTTAAAACATGGGTAAATATACAGCCTAGCCCAAACCTACTTACTTCTCCTTATGCTTATGAACTTTTCCAAACCAAATGTCGCACTTCAAAAGCATTTTGTTATTAGTCAGTTCTTGCATTATAATGTCCATTATCGCATGAAGATTCCATGAACGGGAGTATAATGATAACAGGCTGATTAAAATGCAAACATCACTGATTATACTTAATCTACTTATTTCATGTTCCTAATCTTATGGATCTTAGCACTCCTCTAGAAAGATGGGGTAAAAATTAACAGGTCCAAAGCCCTTCTCAGTTACAATTGAAATGTGTATATTCATTAGAAAAACAATCATATGTGAGAAGTGTGCAGCATATAGATAAGGTTTTGCACAACCGCAAGGACTAAAGGGCCTAACATTTTGCTGTATCCCAGTCAACCTCTCCAGAAAACAAACTCACTCTCATATTCAAACGCAGACACTGAGTATGGACGCGCAAGTCGAATCTGAGTGGCTCTAAGATTCTGCATGGCCATGCGGACAGAAATAAACAGGCTTAGGAGCCCACAGAACCACCTCGTAAAAATATAATCATTAACGAGGGGGCTGGACTCTCAAATTAAACAGCTCCATCAAAAATGGCGGAAGCACTGTAAGAGCCAAATTTAGTGTGAGGAGTAAAAATATCTAAAAAAATCAAACATTTTTACACACTGTCCCTAAATTTTTGGCCTAGTAACAACGACATATAGCAACTAAGTAGCTTTGAATACTTAGTAAACTCCTTTCTTCACTGAAATAGTTTTTATTTTGTTCGTAAATAGAGACAACTGACAAACTTGAAAATAGTCTCATCTTTTCGAATTTATTCTCACTTATCAAAATTTTAAAAATGAACTTAAAACTTGAGCTTTTGGAAAATGCAGATAACGTGGGAATGTGGAAACACCTGGTCAGAATATAAACAGATATAGTTAAGTTAGTGAATATAAAAATGATATTTCTCACTAAAATCACATTTGGCATTTCCTCTGAAATCATACCTGCCATTTCTACTATAATATGAAGACAAAAGAATGGCTTTTTTTAAATGCCTAGTTTGTGGTCAAACATAAAAAAGAAATAATAGCTGATTTTATTATTAAGGGCCCTGGCCTTTCTTCTCAAAGTCAGGTTACTAAGCTTACAGCCTTTTACAAGTCAATACTATTTGAAGGTGCCAATACAGAATTTACTGTGTGCACAGCATAAAATGACTCTACGCGAAGAGCCCGGCTGTTGCAGGCTATACAGCAAATTGATTTTCTGGAAAGGAATGCTGCCTGTATTTAACCTAACAGTGTAACCCTGTTGTACTACATGGAAAGGGATCATGCATATTGATTTCTTTATTACAATTCTTCTTGTGATCAGTAAACATTCACAAAACACTCAGTTCTCAAAGAAAATCGTTTGGTAAAAAATTCACTAAGTAGACACTAGGTTTTCACAAGAACTCTATGCCATCTGCTTTTAACAAATAATAGCAGGAGACTGTTTATTTCTTGACTTGCTGTCGCCGTTTTTCAGCCTCTTAAAATAATGTATACTACTGGTAAACCTGCATGAGGTATCTGCTCCATCATTACGGTAATTATGAGAAAATGAAGTTCTTTAAACTGGTTTTATTGTTTTAAAACTTCAAATTAAAATAGGTGAAGAAAGATTCATTGCCCTTTCAACATAACTTCTTAAAGTAATTTTTCCCAGTGTGTCTATAATCTGCTCTAATAATACTTTAGGAGTCACTGCTTGCTATTTCTAAAATAACACATAGAAACTTACGCTGGGTTGGTGTGTATCCACAGTGACAAACTTAAAACATAACAGTAATGTACCATGAATTTTATATTGCTTTCTTTGGAGACAATTAAACTTATAAGTCTCTTAATGTGTAGTTTCTAGAATCGATGTAAGCAATTAAAAAACTGCAACAAAAAATGTTTTGTGGGGCATAATTACTATAAGGTCACTAGATATTATTTGGAGTCAGTTTAGTTTATCACATTACGACATGACAGGACGTGAGGCAAAAATTATAAATTCCTTCCCTAAATCTGTCCTTTTCTGATCTAGATGGATGAAGAATAATTAACTCTTAATTATTCAGATGACTTCAAGGCAGTTTTAGGATTCAGTAAAGATTGCAGTCATTTTAACCAAGGAAAGCAGTCTCCCATCATTTATCAAATCGTGCAACTTGACCAATGATGAATAAAAAAATCTATGTTTACCCACAGCCCTAACTGCTACCTTAGAGGTTGTTAAGCAACAAATTTCCTTTAAACTCTACCATATGCAAATCATCAGACACAATTTGCATTTTAAAGTATTTAACTCTACATATTTATTGGATTTTGAGGCCATGCTGATCATTGATTTATGTGCTTCTGGCAATCATATTTCCATATTTGTATGATTTTGATGACAGTAATAATTCAAATATGCAGAAAGTTGTTCTTTGAACAATATCTTTAATTACGTCCTCAAAGCATCATTGTTTTGCCTGGTGTCCTGACAAAAAGGGTTTGAAATAAGAGATGGCATAATAATCCAAAATGCATAAAAATATATTTGTCATTTTCTGTATACTACCAAATGCACAGAAGTGACTTTTCACATTAACCAATCCTTAACCTTAAAAAGGCTACAAAGCCCAGCAAACTTGTACCTAAATACTTTTATTAATACTGACACACTTTCACGACAAATTCAATCACAGTTCATAACATTTCTGTTCAAAATGCAAAACCTGCCCCATTTACTTTGCCGCTAACTCAAAAAGTTTTGCTGTCGTGATTTTTTTTTTATTGAAGTCATCACAAATTATGTGCTTTCTTATGAAAGCCATCAAGAAATATCATCATGAAAAGATTCACAAATGTTTTATCTGTTTGTTTCTCAAACACAACCACGAACCATAGCTCTGGAACCATCTGTAAGATAATATGATGACTTTACCATTCAATTATATAAATAAACCTCTTACAATAAATATTCAGACATATACAAATGTAGCCATAAATTTTAGCTAAGTAAAACTAATGTTAACAGTCAGTTTCAAAATTAACTAAAAGGCAAAACACATCTTTTTATTTCACATTTTTTTTTCAATTCCACAAACAAACCTACATTTTATAGACATTTATTCTGTAATAACTAACATCCTACATGGTGTGTAATCAACTCTGCATATGTTAAGCATTTTCAATGGGTTTATTTTATAAAACACGAAAGAATTCTCAAGGATAAAATTAAAATCATTAAAACCCAATCTTTAAAAAGTAAAAAACATTATGTATTATAAAAGCAGAAAAAAGGCCCAAAACATACGAGTATTAAGTTCTCTAGCTATTTCAAAAATCTGTGATCTTTAAGTACCCAGAGAATGTAAATTTAGGGGGAAAAATTATCATGCACTCAAATTTCTCCACTTGGATACAAAAGATCTGAAATGTATGTATAATATATTTTAACTGCACAACTTAAAGCACCCATTTACATGGTGTTTTAAATTTCTACTAAAATTTACATTATTTTTAGATAAAGCTAAAATGTTTATGGATATTCAGATCAAGCTTAGTGACTCCCATAGTTGAATAAACATCTACCTGCTTCCGTGAAAACATTACAAGCAAGTCATCATGTAACATAAACCCAAGTCAGCCACTCCTAGAGGAATATGAATTAGGAAGACTCAATTCAGAAATATTCAGTCTCAGAGTCATTCTAATTAAAATAAAAGTAGGCTGAAATCACTTCTATATAATTATTGTATGGCTATTTTATTACACTTCATTTCTAATAATCATATTGGACATTCTATACATCAGTTTTTCTTTACATTGTTTTAAATTTAATTCAACATTCATCTAGGTAGTAATACTTTTCTAAGAGTTCTTTACTCATTAAAACTGTAAAATCTTGTCATCCTCTAGGTATATAAATAACAGGAAAAATACATGTCATTTACTAAACAACTTAAAAAATATAAAGACAAACTGCTGTTCATACTGTGGTCATATTGAGCTTCACTGGGAGGAAAGGTTACAGCAGTATTTTCAGTTCTACACACAAAGAAGAGAAAGGAAGGGAAGGGAAGGGGAGAAAGGAAAAGGGAAGGAAAGGGAGAGAAACGAAGGAAAAGAAGAGGCGGGAAGGGAGGTGGGGAGGGAGACTCAGGGCGAGATGGGGGAGGAAATGGGGGAGGCCAGGGAGGAACTGCAGGGACACTCCTTGACTCCCCCTAGTGGTCCAGCGAGAAACAGCACCGCGGCCTCCCCTGCAGCGTGTGGAGGGCGCTCCCAGAGTGGGGCAGGCCCGCTGCGGTGGCGGAGGACGGCGGGGACAGACAATGCCGTCCGCGGGACGCCGGAGCCAAGAGCTCCGAGGTGGACACTCTGGAGCCCAGCAGCTCTCTCTCAGCTGTACGTCTGAACATACCCCACGGCAGAGACCAATGAGGCAGGTATAATGCACATACATTAATACCTGTGTGAGGACAGCATCACAGCTGCAGGGACCGTGGTTAATCAGGAGCGGGCTTTACCGCATCAGATCACCAGCTCAGAGCCGCCCTCCTCTCCACTCCCTCACTCTTTTCTCCCCCACAAAAACGCAAATGGACAAATAGGAAATCACACAGTAATGTATCTGCGTTATGCTATTAAAGTGTTTTTAAGCAACAAATATGAGTCAGAAAAATCAGCAGTGAAACAGTGATACAAACTGGATTTTAAATCAAGCCGGTGCTCTTGTATGAACAACACACTATACAAAACTGTGTTACAATCTTTTTCATATAATTACACAAAAAAAGATATGTTTTGAGAGATTACTCTCAATTTTACAGCTTTCACAGGCTTGAACTAGATTAAGAAAAGTCAGTTTTTCACTGTGGAGAGTAACAACTCAGGGAACATAATGACTGCAAAAAACAGGAAGTCTATACAGGTACATTAAAAAAGCTAGTTCAACACTTGAGCAAAATTACTGTATATCAAGTAAAAAAAAAATGCACTACAAACTCAATGTGAGGTAATTTTGCACTAAAATAGTACATTCAAAACAAGTGCATCATTTCAGTCAAACTTCAGCATAACAAAATGCAGTACAGAAAAACAACAGGTTTTACTAATAAAATTCAAATTATTACCAATCTAAAAGAGTATGTTAAATACATTAAGGGGTAGGATTTAAAAATCTGCCTCTGATTATATAAATATCAAAATCGAGAAACAGTATTCTTGGTAAATGATCTGCACATTGCTCAACAAGCTCGCTCTCTGGAGCCACAAGTCTCCCTAAGTCCCGGCTTCCCTTTCTGGGGTTCATTAAGGTGCTACCGGGACTCATTACCGTCTCTCTCTAGCCCTGTCTCTTAATTGCCCTCTAGGCACTACCCTTATAATCACTGAAGTGTTCTTAGCTCGGCCAGGTGCTCCCGGGGGCGTCTGATACATCTCCACGGTTTAGGAATCAAAGTACACAATCAGTATGTCCAGGTTCCAAACACCAGAGGGGACAGAACTAATATTGTTTACATTATTAAAATCTGTGTTCCTTGATCCTTCTGTAAACTTATGATACATGGGCTCAAATATCTTTTGTCCTTTTAAGGTCTTTATCAAATAAAAGATTGTTTGTGTATGTGTACAGATGTTTGTATGTATATAAACACTAACACATCCATAAAAAATGAACTGCATACAAAAAAAGAATCTCTCTTATTTATATTAATGTTAAGTGTCGGGAAAATCAATTATTTTTAAATGAAGTAACCTAACTGAAATTGTAAACTGTTAGGTGCCTTTGAATCACAAAGACGTATCTGAATATTACAAGTATCCCTTAACAAAATGTGTGAATGAAATTTCTTTTAATTAGTTAAAATGGTGGCCCATTTCTTAATCGGCTTCTATTAAAATTATAAATATATATATAAGCATCAATAAAAAATATAAAAATAATTCATTTATCTTCAAGGGAGAATGTAAAATTTATACATAAACTCTAAATGTGAAAAAATAAATTCTCCTAGAACCCTGGCATTATTTTTATAATTTGTATAGCTGAGTAAAATACATATTAATAATACATTAAATAGTTGTAGCCCAGCCATATAAATTGGCAGTTGATTAAAAAAAGGATCTAAAATTGCGGTCTCAGAGTATCACATAAAACCTACACCTTTATGTATAAAATTAAAACAAAAGCTAAACCTTGAACTGCTTGGTTCAACCAATACCTGCAGGACATAAAATCACACTGGTATTATATCTGTGCACACACATATATACAACTCAAAGAAAAACAAATATTCATGGAGGGAAGACAGACAAATTACACAGTAGTCCTGAGGAAATGGGGGGGAAGTCTAGTCTTCTTCACATTTTTGTTGTATCTAAACCCCCCCACACCGATAAACTAGGATACAGCAGTTATATTTATGGATGAGGATGAAAGTCAATAATGACACTTATCACCTTGTGCTATGCTTACAAGTTATTTCTATATCCTAGTGGACAGACACACGTCCAAGAGTGATGCACATCTTAAGGATTTTATAAGCGAATAAATATTTTTCCAAATAGTAAGCTTGCAATTACATTATTTAACTTGATTAAATTATATTTAAAATACATTGGTGTGGATCCAGATTAATAAAACATATTTTTAAAATATATATATGTTTGTATTACATTTGAAGTAATACTTAGTGAAAGCCAGTAATTAGACAACACAAGTGATAAATGACTCAAGTGCTTCAATTGAGAAGCTAAGATAAATCAAAAAATAAATGATTGAATTGAGGGAAGCAATACTTATAGAATTTATCAGGATTCTTACCATAGTATCATGTTTTACATAATTCAATAATTACTAGTATTCCTCACATAATAGAGAATCTTAAAAAGTAAGTAATTTGTGATTAAAGAAAATAGATAATGGTATTACCACACACTGCTCAGAGAGGAAAAAGTGAAAATACCACTTTTCAATCATTTAAAAAAGATGTTCTTTAAAAAAATAACGAGGCTAAATGACTAAGCACACGAAATAAGAAAAATGTACAGGGCAACTCATTTATAGTAATTCAACCTTCATCTTCTGATTTAGTTACTGTGAAAAAGCCATTATAAGTTCAATTTGGTAGTGAACTGTAGCCATCTACTGGAAATGAACAGTTAAAGCAAATGTTTAGTATCACGTTTCTCTGTAAGAAACCAGTATTCTTTGTACTTAATTTAGTGGACCAGAGAAAGGAACAATCCTAGATGCAGGAAGATAAAACTTAATTTCTTACATCAGCCCCACCACCTCAGACCTGTAAAGATATATGATTTAGTAGTTTAACACATTATTTTTAAAAAACTTTCTATGCATAGCTTTCCATCACTAAGAGATTTTCTCGGTCTATTAACCTACTTCCCCAAGACACATGCTTAAATCACAGAGTTAGGCAAATTCCAAAATTGTTACTAAAAGTTTCAAGTGAAAATTACCCACCAAGTGCCTTTAGTTACCAAATTATAAGCTAGATACATAATCACAGTTTTTGTGCTGTATTTTACTCAGTTTGGCACTGAAAGAATTTTCACAGAAATGAAACAACTAAAAAAAAAAAAAAATCCAGAAACAAAACAACAAAACCAAGGGCCAAAACATGGCCTTTATTTTCTCAGAGAGAGACCCTGTTCAAATAGCGGAGCTGCTGCCATGCTCCCGTGGCCGGGTGAGAGGAAAGACGTGCAGGCACAGCTGTGCCTA